>NC_068938.1:56685973-56985973 GCF_016801865.2 Culex pipiens pallens | reverse complement strand
CTTCGCTCCGTGTAGTACTCGAAATACTTAAGAGCCCAGAGTGGCAAAGTCATTGTAGTAAAAAAGAAAACGTTTGTTTTTTTATTATGATTGAATAATGTTATTTCCTTTCTCACTGAGGAGAGGCTATAAAATCACTAGAAAAATTAACTTTTTCAATTGACCTCCTGACCCACCTTCATTTATACTAATCGACTCGGAATCAAATGTCTGTGCGTGTGTGGGAATGTTGATCAAAAATTGAATACATAATTTCCTTGGCTTTGGCTGAATGAAAATTGTCCTGATTGGGTCCACTCGGTTCACTTTCAAGTCCTACAGCTTGAACAGAAAAAAGTCAATTCTCGAAATAGTGAATTATGTTCATGAATTTGATAACCACGAAGAAATATTTTCACGTTTATAGTGCAAAAGCACAATACTCAAGAATAATTTCCTTCGTGGTTCTAAAATTCATGAACACAACTTACGATTACGGGAATTGATATTTTCTGTATGTTGAAAATTGAACAGTTGCATTTAGTCGTTTAAAAGTTATGATAAAAAAAAAACTATTGAAACGACTACCAAAAAAGGGTGATTTTCAACATAACATCAAATGTGTCTGATCGCCACGAAAAAGCCGTGTAGAGGGTTGCAATTTTTTCTAAGGCGGTGTCTGTATTTGCTTAACAAAAAAGCTGTAAGTAGTTTGATTTTTTTTAAATTCATGACTTATTTTTATCAGTACTTCTTAGGGTCTTAGACTTCCTGCAAAACACAACACAATTTCAGAAGGTTGAATATTACCTCTTTTATGGTGTAATTTTACCTCAATTTAGACTGAAAAAGTGACATTAAACCAGAAAAGTGGTAAATCTACTCATTATCAGAAGTAAAATTACACATTTTTCTGACATAAAAGATGTACCCTTTCCCAGATGTAACATTACCATCATTTTTTTTTAACTGTGTAGCATTTATATCCGAAATTAATACTTTTTTTTATTTAATTGGCAGGGATTTAACTAAAATTAAATTCTGTCGATTGGAGCGTGTTCAGGAAGCCCAAATCTATCATATCTTGACGAAACTGAAGCGTTTACGGTAGGGTGACAAGAAAAATTGAAAATGTTGGAAAATCTCAAGATATACCCCCTGGCTCGATTCTTTAGGCAGTTATAAGCAAGGGTCCTGATTGCTCAAAATCAACCACTCCATTCGCGAGCACAAATAGCAGGTGACGCGATATTGCACTGATGAATTCCTACTGTTTGTCACGTTCACACCATTCGCTCCCGAACACTCTCTCTTCTACTCTCTTTCTCTCTCTGATCGGCTCAGTCTCCGAACGGCTCAGGCAGGCCGAACGTCACCGATCACTCTGAACTGAAAACATTTTTTCTCTGATGAGCTGCGTTATACTCATTGATTTGGGTTGCCTAAAATTAATGTTATCACTTAAATTGTGCATTTATTTTGATTTCATAACATTATAGATACCTTTCAAAGAAACTTCCCAAGAAAAAATCAAATTGATGGCAAACTGAGGGCGTGAAGACAAAAAGACTGCCGAGCTGGCATTTTGTGAGAATGGCTCTTCGCTGAGCATGGTAGTGTGTGAGTGTCGTCGAGCGACGGAGTAAGCAAAACTTTTCACGATGTATTTGTTCGCTGAGTGAACAGTTCGGGCCACTCGCTGGATGGATGCGAGTCTCATTCGCTCTTGGATGCTAGCGGGTTGGAATAGGTGACGAATGGATAGGCGATGAGTGAGTGGTTTCTGTTCATTGAACCGAAATTCAGGACCCTTGGTTATAAGTTTTATCGTCGAAGGGTGCAAAACAATCCGAGTTGATCCTGATGAGTTCTTAGCAATGCAATGAAAAGAAATCGGCTTATATACTTAAAAGTATACAAGGGGTATATAAGACTTTTTTTCTAAAAAAAATACCAAAAATCCTATGAATTTCCTACAAAAATCTCACACATGGACAATTTTGGGCGAAACCCGCGCCACCTGGCAGAAAAATACTGAAACGATGTTTTTCTGCATACATTTTCGCAATTTTCCCCTTATAAATTCAGCGATAAAAAGCGACCCTTAAACCTTAACCGATTTGGCTCAATATTTGCACAGTTACTTATTTTTGCCTAAGGAATCGAGTCAGGGGGTATCTCTTGAGATTTTCCCTGATGTCGATTTTTTTTATTGTCACCCTAGTTTACGGGCACCAATTTCAATACCGTCAACTGGGGCGAATTGGGACACATGGAGCAAATTGGGACAGCAGTTTTAATAATGTTAGAGCACAATATTTTGATTTTTCTGGTTGGTTTTGGATAGAACACACTCAGACCAACAAAATGTGTACATCCATTTCCAAACTTAAAACTTTTAAGTGCTCTAAACACTGCTGTCCCTATTCAGACTGTAGTCCCGATTCACCCCAGATGACGGTACTTCATTTCATTTCATAAAAGTTTTTCAATAAAACATCCTGATTGGGTCGTATATTGGATCCGGATATTATTTTCAACCATTTATCACTTAGGTAGTCAGATAGGTAGTTGAGATAGAGTTTGGACTTTGGAATATGAACAAAAATACGACTTGATTCAGATGGGATTCGAACTGGTTCGAATTGGTGGTCTAGGACGCTAACTTGTCAGCCTTCATGAGTTTTACAATCTAGGAGTTATTTGATCCGTGGTCTGATGCTTGCTTCTATGTTTAGGTTCTAGGGCAAGGAGCTCTGCATTCTAAAATGGGTCGCTAGATTCAGCGCAGGGGTATTTTACAGAATGTTTCTTTTTTGACGAAATCACAGTTGAGAACAAAGTAATAAAAGGCTTTTTTCGGCTATCTGAAATAAAACATTCCGATTAGTCCAGCTGTATATAAGAAAGTATGAGAAGGATTAAATCTGTTATTTGACCGTATTAGGTTTTTAAGTAAAACTTAAGCTTGATTGTTTAATTTAAATTGGGATTCTAAGATGGATCGATAATAATCAACATTACAAAAATAAACATAATAACACTTTTCATTTGAAAAATTGTGTTAATTATTTAATTGATGTACAATTACACAGAAAAAAAAAGTTTAATTTTGGAATGTTGAAAATTTGGTAGGTTGAATATTACCTCTTTTTTTGAGTAATATTACATCAAAAATGTGTAAAAATGTGAACCTGATGAATATTCATCAAAAACTGATGAAAATTCATCATTTTCTGGGGTAAAATTCATCATTTTTTTAGCCACAAAATCTGTCACCATTTCCTGATGAATATTACCATCATTTTTTTTTCTGTGTAATGGAAAATTGGTTGCATTGCAAAATACCCCAAAAACAGCTTTTGTATCAGCTTTTCCAAGAATGCAGCAAGCCCAAAAATCCCGCAAGGGATTGCATAAACTACCTGACCAATAATTAAATACAGCCCGCGGAGCGACCACTCACGGTGTGAACTCATTAGTGCACGTGTCGACACGTCCGCACAACCACATATAACCAGGCAGCAGCTGACGGGCTCACAAATAATAACAAACACGTGCACTTCCTGCAAACACAGTGCCCACGTGGACGTTCCATGTTCACGAAGGCGCAACGAAGAAGTGCAACCAGCATTTCGGTCGACCGAAGTAATTTTGGTTTGCGTGCTGCAGTCCTGGAAGGTCTGTGTATCTGGTTTGGCTTTGGCCTGTTGCTTAGCACGAGGGAAAAACCTGCTTTCAGCTGCAACCGGAAAAGCCAAGCAACGTGCAGCATTAATTACCATGCGCCGTGAGAAAATGTTTGTGGAATGGAAAAGAATTATTTTTTAAGAATTTTTAGAAGATTGAACAGAGAAGATTCAAACAAATTGATAGAAGACTTTCAAAACGACATCAGATTTAAAATTTCCGCAAATATTGTACGGGGGAATCACGCTTTTAAAAATAACGAAATACTTCAAGCGAATTCCTTTCCCATTAAGCCCGAAGCTATTAAGCTCTGACAAGACTGATTAGACTTATAACAAACTGCAGCTTGATGTTTTCTCCGTACCAAACTCTCCAAATAGACCCTTTCCACCATCAACTTTTCCATCAACAAAGTCGACCCTGGTTGCAGGAAGTGCTTTCATTGAGCCACTTCTTCCGGAAAGCTGTTGAAGCAAAATCAAACATGGTCTACCTACCGCAAGCTTTCTCCGCCGTAAAACCACCCACCACAAAGCTTTTTTGAAATTTGAAATTAAATATGTCTTTATTGAACATTCTTATAATAATTACATTTCTTTTACATGATAAGTGGTATGGCCTAATGCTCTTCATCTTTGTTGTATTTTTCGTTTTATTATTAACTGATCACATTTATTTATTTGCTTAAAATTGTTTTACATTATTGCATTGAATTGAATACAGGGCTGAGCTGTAGGTTAGTCGAGGTTAGTCGTCGACTAACAAGTTCTTTAACAAAAATGTCGCCCTCATTAAACCATTTGGCGCCCTCAGCAGGGCCCAAGAGAAACTTTGCATTTTGCAAATTTGCCAAGTTGCCGATTTGTGCTGCGCCTTCTTGAAAAAGATAGAGCGCCCCCTCAGGAAGCCCCAGGGCGCCCAAAATGCCATTTTTGCAAATTAAAATAAAAGAGCCTAAGGGAGATCAGGGCTGAGCTGTAGGTTAGTCGAGGTTAGTCGTCGACTAACAAGTTCTTTAACAAAAATGTCGCCCTCATTAAACCATTTGGCGCCCTCAGCAGGGCCCAAGAGAAACTTTGCATTTTGCAAATTTGCCAAGTTGCCGATTTGTGCTGCGCCTTCTTGAAAAAGATAGAGCGCCCCCTCAGGAAGCCCCAGGGCGCCCAAAATGCCATTTTTGCAAATTAAAATAAAAGAGCCTAAGGGAGATCAGGGCTGAGCTGTAGGTTAGTCGAGGTTAGTCGTCGACTAACAAGTTCTTTAACAAAAATGTCGCCCTCATTAAACCATTTGGCGCCCTCAGCAGGGCCCAAGAGAAACTTTGCATTTTGCAAATTTGCCAAGTTGCCGATTTGTGCTGCGCCTTCTTGAAAAAGATAGAGCGCCCCCTCAGGAAGCCCCAGGGCGCCCAAAATGCCATTTTTGCAAATTAAAATAAAAGAGCCTAAGGGAGATCAGGGCTGAGCTGTAGGTTAGTCGAGGTTAGTCGTCGACTAACAAGTTCTTTAACAAAAATGTCGCCCTCATTAAACCATTTGGCGCCCTCAGCAGGGCCCAAGAGAAACTTTGCATTTTGCAAATTTGCCAAGTTGCCGATTTGTGCTGCGCCTTCTTGAAAAAGATAGAGCGCCCCCTCAGGAAGCCCCAGGGCGCCCAAAATGCCATTTTTGCAAATTAAAATAAAAGAGCCTAAGGGAGATCAGGGCTGAGCTGTAGGTTAGTCGAGGTTAGTCGTCGACTAACAAGTTCTTTAACAAAAATGTCGCCCTCATTAAACCATTTGGCGCCCTCAGCAGGGCCCAAGAGAAACTTTGCATTTTGCAAATTTGCCAAGTTGCCGATTTGTGCTGCGCCTTCTTGAAAAAGATAGAGCGCCCCCTCAGGAAGCCCCAGGGCGCCCAAAATGCCATTTTTGCAAATTAAAATAAAAGAGCCTAAGGGAGATCAGGGCTGAGCTGTAGGTTAGTCGAGGTTAGTCGTCGACTAACAAGTTCTTTAACAAAAATGTCGCCCTCATTAAACCATTTGGCGCCCTCAGCAGGGCCCAAGAGAAACTTTGCATTTTGCAAATTTGCCAAGTTGCCGATTTGTGCTGCGCCTTCTTGAAAAAGATAGAGCGCCCCCTCAGGAAGCCCCAGGGCGCCCAAAATGCCATTTTTGCAAATTAAAATAAAAGAGCCTAAGGGAGATCAGGGCTGAGCTGTAGGTTAGTCGAGGTTAGTCGTCGACTAACAAGTTCTTTAACAAAAATGTCGCCCTCATTAAACCATTTGGCGCCCTCAGCAGGGCCCAAGAGAAACTTTGCATTTTGCAAATTTGCCAAGTTGCCGATTTGTGCTGCGCCTTCTTGAAAAAGATAGAGCGCCCCCTCAGGAAGCCCCAGGGCGCCCAAAATGCCATTTTTGCAAATTAAAATAAAAGAGCCTAAGGGAGATCAGGGCTGAGCTGTAGGTTAGTCGAGGTTAGTCGTCGACTAACAAGTTCTTTAACAAAAATGTCGCCCTCATTAAACCATTTGGCGCCCTCAGCAGGGCCCAAGAGAAACTTTGCATTTTGCAAATTTGCCAAGTTGCCGATTTGTGCTGCGCCTTCTTGAAAAAGATAGAGCGCCCCCTCAGGAAGCCCCAGGGCGCCCAAAATGCCATTTTTGCAAATTAAAATAAAAGAGCCTAAGGGAGATCAGGGCTGAGCTGTAGGTTAGTCGAGGTTAGTCGTCGACTAACAAGTTCTTTAACAAAAATGTCGCCCTCATTAAACCATTTGGCGCCCTCAGCAGGGCCCAAGAGAAACTTTGCATTTTGCAAATTTGCCAAGTTGCCGATTTGTGCTGCGCCTTCTTGAAAAAGATAGAGCGCCCCCTCAGGAAGCCCCAGGGCGCCCAAAATGCCATTTTTGCAAATTAAAATAAAAGAGCCTAAGGGAGATCAGGGCTGAGCTGTAGGTTAGTCGAGGTTAGTCGTCGACTAACAAGTTCTTTAACAAAAATGTCGCCCTCATTAAACCATTTGGCGCCCTCAGCAGGGCCCAAGAGAAACTTTGCATTTTGCAAATTTGCCAAGTTGCCGATTTGTGCTGCGCCTTCTTGAAAAAGATAGAGCGCCCCCTCAGGAAGCCCCAGGGCGCCCAAAATGCCATTTTTGCAAATTAAAATAAAAGAGCCTAAGGGAGATCAGGGCTGAGCTGTAGGTTAGTCGAGGTTAGTCGTCGACTAACAAGTTCTTTAACAAAAATGTCGCCCTCATTAAACCATTTGGCGCCCTCAGCAGGGCCCAAGAGAAACTTTGCATTTTGCAAATTTGCCAAGTTGCCGATTTGTGCTGCGCCTTCTTGAAAAAGATAGAGCGCCCCCTCAGGAAGCCCCAGGGCGCCCAAAATGCCATTTTTGCAAATTAAAATAAAAGAGCCTAAGGGAGATCAGGGCTGAGCTGTAGGTTAGTCGAGGTTAGTCGTCGACTAACAAGTTCTTTAACAAAAATGTCGCCCTCATTAAACCATTTGGCGCCCTCAGCAGGGCCCAAGAGAAACTTTGCATTTTGCAAATTTGCCAAGTTGCCGATTTGTGCTGCGCCTTCTTGAAAAAGATAGAGCGCCCCCTCAGGAAGCCCCAGGGCGCCCAAAATGCCATTTTTGCAAATTAAAATAAAAGAGCCTAAGGGAGATCAGGGCTGAGCTGTAGGTTAGTCGAGGTTAGTCGTCGACTAACAAGTTCTTTAACAAAAATGTCGCCCTCATTAAACCATTTGGCGCCCTCAGCAGGGCCCAAGAGAAACTTTGCATTTTGCAAATTTGCCAAGTTGCCGATTTGTGCTGCGCCTTCTTGAAAAAGATAGAGCGCCCCCTCAGGAAGCCCCAGGGCGCCCAAAATGCCATTTTTGCAAATTAAAATAAAAGAGCCTAAGGGAGATCAGGGCTGAGCTGTAGGTTAGTCGAGGTTAGTCGTCGACTAACAAGTTCTTTAACAAAAATGTCGCCCTCATTAAACCATTTGGCGCCCTCAGCAGGGCCCAAGAGAAACTTTGCATTTTGCAAATTTGCCAAGTTGCCGATTTGTGCTGCGCCTTCTTGAAAAAGATAGAGCGCCCCCTCAGGAAGCCCCAGGGCGCCCAAAATGCCATTTTTGCAAATTAAAATAAAAGAGCCTAAGGGAGATCAGGGCTGAGCTGTAGGTTAGTCGAGGTTAGTCGTCGACTAACAAGTTCTTTAACAAAAATGTCGCCCTCATTAAACCATTTGGCGCCCTCAGCAGGGCCCAAGAGAAACTTTGCATTTTGCAAATTTGCCAAGTTGCCGATTTGTGCTGCGCCTTCTTGAAAAAGATAGAGCGCCCCCTCAGGAAGCCCCAGGGCGCCCAAAATGCCATTTTTGCAAATTAAAATAAAAGAGCCTAAGGGAGATCAGGGCTGAGCTGTAGGTTAGTCGAGGTTAGTCGTCGACTAACAAGTTCTTTAACAAAAATGTCGCCCTCATTAAACCATTTGGCGCCCTCAGCAGGGCCCAAGAGAAACTTTGCATTTTGCAAATTTGCCAAGTTGCCGATTTGTGCTGCGCCTTCTTGAAAAAGATAGAGCGCCCCCTCAGGAAGCCCCAGGGCGCCCAAAATGCCATTTTTGCAAATTAAAATAAAAGAGCCTAAGGGAGATCAGGGCTGAGCTGTAGGTTAGTCGAGGTTAGTCGTCGACTAACAAGTTCTTTAACAAAAATGTCGCCCTCATTAAACCATTTGGCGCCCTCAGCAGGGCCCAAGAGAAACTTTGCATTTTGCAAATTTGCCAAGTTGCCGATTTGTGCTGCGCCTTCTTGAAAAAGATAGAGCGCCCCCTCAGGAAGCCCCAGGGCGCCCAAAATGCCATTTTTGCAAATTAAAATAAAAGAGCCTAAGGGAGATCAGGGCTGAGCTGTAGGTTAGTCGAGGTTAGTCGTCGACTAACAAGTTCTTTAACAAAAATGTCGCCCTCATTAAACCATTTGGCGCCCTCAGCAGGGCCCAAGAGAAACTTTGCATTTTGCAAATTTGCCAAGTTGCCGATTTGTGCTGCGCCTTCTTGAAAAAGATAGAGCGCCCCCTCAGGAAGCCCCAGGGCGCCCAAAATGCCATTTTTGCAAATTAAAATAAAAGAGCCTAAGGGAGATCAGGGCTGAGCTGTAGGTTAGTCGAGGTTAGTCGTCGACTAACAAGTTCTTTAACAAAAATGTCGCCCTCATTAAACCATTTGGCGCCCTCAGCAGGGCCCAAGAGAAACTTTGCATTTTGCAAATTTGCCAAGTTGCCGATTTGTGCTGCGCCTTCTTGAAAAAGATAGAGCGCCCCCTCAGGAAGCCCCAGGGCGCCCAAAATGCCATTTTTGCAAATTAAAATAAAAGAGCCTAAGGGAGATCAGGGCTGAGCTGTAGGTTAGTCGAGGTTAGTCGTCGACTAACAAGTTCTTTAACAAAAATGTCGCCCTCATTAAACCATTTGGCGCCCTCAGCAGGGCCCAAGAGAAACTTTGCATTTTGCAAATTTGCCAAGTTGCCGATTTGTGCTGCGCCTTCTTGAAAAAGATAGAGCGCCCCCTCAGGAAGCCCCAGGGCGCCCAAAATGCCATTTTTGCAAATTAAAATAAAAGAGCCTAAGGGAGATCAGGGCTGAGCTGTAGGTTAGTCGAGGTTAGTCGTCGACTAACAAGTTCTTTAACAAAAATGTCGCCCTCATTAAACCATTTGGCGCCCTCAGCAGGGCCCAAGAGAAACTTTGCATTTTGCAAATTTGCCAAGTTGCCGATTTGTGCTGCGCCTTCTTGAAAAAGATAGAGCGCCCCCTCAGGAAGCCCCAGGGCGCCCAAAATGCCATTTTTGCAAATTAAAATAAAAGAGCCTAAGGGAGATCAGGGCTGAGCTGTAGGTTAGTCGAGGTTAGTCGTCGACTAACAAGTTCTTTAACAAAAATGTCGCCCTCATTAAACCATTTGGCGCCCTCAGCAGGGCCCAAGAGAAACTTTGCATTTTGCAAATTTGCCAAGTTGCCGATTTGTGCTGCGCCTTCTTGAAAAAGATAGAGCGCCCCCTCAGGAAGCCCCAGGGCGCCCAAAATGCCATTTTTGCAAATTAAAATAAAAGAGCCTAAGGGAGATCAGGGCTGAGCTGTAGGTTAGTCGAGGTTAGTCGTCGACTAACAAGTTCTTTAACAAAAATGTCGCCCTCATTAAACCATTTGGCGCCCTCAGCAGGGCCCAAGAGAAACTTTGCATTTTGCAAATTTGCCAAGTTGCCGATTTGTGCTGCGCCTTCTTGAAAAAGATAGAGCGCCCCCTCAGGAAGCCCCAGGGCGCCCAAAATGCCATTTTTGCAAATTAAAATAAAAGAGCCTAAGGGAGATCAGGGCTGAGCTGTAGGTTAGTCGAGGTTAGTCGTCGACTAACAAGTTCTTTAACAAAAATGTCGCCCTCATTAAACCATTTGGCGCCCTCAGCAGGGCCCAAGAGAAACTTTGCATTTTGCAAATTTGCCAAGTTGCCGATTTGTGCTGCGCCTTCTTGAAAAAGATAGAGCGCCCCCTCAGGAAGCCCCAGGGCGCCCAAAATGCCATTTTTGCAAATTAAAATAAAAGAGCCTAAGGGAGATCAGGGCTGAGCTGTAGGTTAGTCGAGGTTAGTCGTCGACTAACAAGTTCTTTAACAAAAATGTCGCCCTCATTAAACCATTTGGCGCCCTCAGCAGGGCCCAAGAGAAACTTTGCATTTTGCAAATTTGCCAAGTTGCCGATTTGTGCTGCGCCTTCTTGAAAAAGATAGAGCGCCCCCTCAGGAAGCCCCAGGGCGCCCAAAATGCCATTTTTGCAAATTAAAATAAAAGAGCCTAAGGGAGATCAGGGCTGAGCTGTAGGTTAGTCGAGGTTAGTCGTCGACTAACAAGTTCTTTAACAAAAATGTCGCCCTCATTAAACCATTTGGCGCCCTCAGCAGGGCCCAAGAGAAACTTTGCATTTTGCAAATTTGCCAAGTTGCCGATTTGTGCTGCGCCTTCTTGAAAAAGATAGAGCGCCCCCTCAGGAAGCCCCAGGGCGCCCAAAATGCCATTTTTGCAAATTAAAATAAAAGAGCCTAAGGGAGATCAGGGCTGAGCTGTAGGTTAGTCGAGGTTAGTCGTCGACTAACAAGTTCTTTAACAAAAATGTCGCCCTCATTAAACCATTTGGCGCCCTCAGCAGGGCCCAAGAGAAACTTTGCATTTTGCAAATTTGCCAAGTTGCCGATTTGTGCTGCGCCTTCTTGAAAAAGATAGAGCGCCCCCTCAGGAAGCCCCAGGGCGCCCAAAATGCCATTTTTGCAAATTAAAATAAAAGAGCCTAAGGGAGATCAGGGCTGAGCTGTAGGTTAGTCGAGGTTAGTCGTCGACTAACAAGTTCTTTAACAAAAATGTCGCCCTCATTAAACCATTTGGCGCCCTCAGCAGGGCCCAAGAGAAACTTTGCATTTTGCAAATTTGCCAAGTTGCCGATTTGTGCTGCGCCTTCTTGAAAAAGATAGAGCGCCCCCTCAGGAAGCCCCAGGGCGCCCAAAATGCCATTTTTGCAAATTAAAATAAAAGAGCCTAAGGGAGATCAGGGCTGAGCTGTAGGTTAGTCGAGGTTAGTCGTCGACTAACAAGTTCTTTAACAAAAATGTCGCCCTCATTAAACCATTTGGCGCCCTCAGCAGGGCCCAAGAGAAACTTTGCATTTTGCAAATTTGCCAAGTTGCCGATTTGTGCTGCGCCTTCTTGAAAAAGATAGAGCGCCCCCTCAGGAAGCCCCAGGGCGCCCAAAATGCCATTTTTGCAAATTAAAATAAAAGAGCCTAAGGGAGATCAGGGCTGAGCTGTAGGTTAGTCGAGGTTAGTCGTCGACTAACAAGTTCTTTAACAAAAATGTCGCCCTCATTAAACCATTTGGCGCCCTCAGCAGGGCCCAAGAGAAACTTTGCATTTTGCAAATTTGCCAAGTTGCCGATTTGTGCTGCGCCTTCTTGAAAAAGATAGAGCGCCCCCTCAGGAAGCCCCAGGGCGCCCAAAATGCCATTTTTGCAAATTAAAATAAAAGAGCCTAAGGGAGATCAGGGCTGAGCTGTAGGTTAGTCGAGGTTAGTCGTCGACTAACAAGTTCTTTAACAAAAATGTCGCCCTCATTAAACCATTTGGCGCCCTCAGCAGGGCCCAAGAGAAACTTTGCATTTTGCAAATTTGCCAAGTTGCCGATTTGTGCTGCGCCTTCTTGAAAAAGATAGAGCGCCCCCTCAGGAAGCCCCAGGGCGCCCAAAATGCCATTTTTGCAAATTAAAATAAAAGAGCCTAAGGGAGATCAGGGCTGAGCTGTAGGTTAGTCGAGGTTAGTCGTCGACTAACAAGTTCTTTAACAAAAATGTCGCCCTCATTAAACCATTTGGCGCCCTCAGCAGGGCCCAAGAGAAACTTTGCATTTTGCAAATTTGCCAAGTTGCCGATTTGTGCTGCGCCTTCTTGAAAAAGATAGAGCGCCCCCTCAGGAAGCCCCAGGGCGCCCAAAATGCCATTTTTGCAAATTAAAATAAAAGAGCCTAAGGGAGATCAGGGCTGAGCTGTAGGTTAGTCGAGGTTAGTCGTCGACTAACAAGTTCTTTAACAAAAATGTCGCCCTCATTAAACCATTTGGCGCCCTCAGCAGGGCCCAAGAGAAACTTTGCATTTTGCAAATTTGCCAAGTTGCCGATTTGTGCTGCGCCTTCTTGAAAAAGATAGAGCGCCCCCTCAGGAAGCCCCAGGGCGCCCAAAATGCCATTTTTGCAAATTAAAATAAAAGAGCCTAAGGGAGATCAGGGCTGAGCTGTAGGTTAGTCGAGGTTAGTCGTCGACTAACAAGTTCTTTAACAAAAATGTCGCCCTCATTAAACCATTTGGCGCCCTCAGCAGGGCCCAAGAGAAACTTTGCATTTTGCAAATTTGCCAAGTTGCCGATTTGTGCTGCGCCTTCTTGAAAAAGATAGAGCGCCCCCTCAGGAAGCCCCAGGGCGCCCAAAATGCCATTTTTGCAAATTAAAATAAAAGAGCCTAAGGGAGATCAGGGCTGAGCTGTAGGTTAGTCGAGGTTAGTCGTCGACTAACAAGTTCTTTAACAAAAATGTCGCCCTCATTAAACCATTTGGCGCCCTCAGCAGGGCCCAAGAGAAACTTTGCATTTTGCAAATTTGCCAAGTTGCCGATTTGTGCTGCGCCTTCTTGAAAAAGATAGAGCGCCCCCTCAGGAAGCCCCAGGGCGCCCAAAATGCCATTTTTGCAAATTAAAATAAAAGAGCCTAAGGGAGATCAGGGCTGAGCTGTAGGTTAGTCGAGGTTAGTCGTCGACTAACAAGTTCTTTAACAAAAATGTCGCCCTCATTAAACCATTTGGCGCCCTCAGCAGGGCCCAAGAGAAACTTTGCATTTTGCAAATTTGCCAAGTTGCCGATTTGTGCTGCGCCTTCTTGAAAAAGATAGAGCGCCCCCTCAGGAAGCCCCAGGGCGCCCAAAATGCCATTTTTGCAAATTAAAATAAAAGAGCCTAAGGGAGATCAGGGCTGAGCTGTAGGTTAGTCGAGGTTAGTCGTCGACTAACAAGTTCTTTAACAAAAATGTCGCCCTCATTAAACCATTTGGCGCCCTCAGCAGGGCCCAAGAGAAACTTTGCATTTTGCAAATTTGCCAAGTTGCCGATTTGTGCTGCGCCTTCTTGAAAAAGATAGAGCGCCCCCTCAGGAAGCCCCAGGGCGCCCAAAATGCCATTTTTGCAAATTAAAATAAAAGAGCCTAAGGGAGATCAGGGCTGAGCTGTAGGTTAGTCGAGGTTAGTCGTCGACTAACAAGTTCTTTAACAAAAATGTCGCCCTCATTAAACCATTTGGCGCCCTCAGCAGGGCCCAAGAGAAACTTTGCATTTTGCAAATTTGCCAAGTTGCCGATTTGTGCTGCGCCTTCTTGAAAAAGATAGAGCGCCCCCTCAGGAAGCCCCAGGGCGCCCAAAATGCCATTTTTGCAAATTAAAATAAAAGAGCCTAAGGGAGATCAGGGCTGAGCTGTAGGTTAGTCGAGGTTAGTCGTCGACTAACAAGTTCTTTAACAAAAATGTCGCCCTCATTAAACCATTTGGCGCCCTCAGCAGGGCCCAAGAGAAACTTTGCATTTTGCAAATTTGCCAAGTTGCCGATTTGTGCTGCGCCTTCTTGAAAAAGATAGAGCGCCCCCTCAGGAAGCCCCAGGGCGCCCAAAATGCCATTTTTGCAAATTAAAATAAAAGAGCCTAAGGGAGATCAGGGCTGAGCTGTAGGTTAGTCGAGGTTAGTCGTCGACTAACAAGTTCTTTAACAAAAATGTCGCCCTCATTAAACCATTTGGCGCCCTCAGCAGGGCCCAAGAGAAACTTTGCATTTTGCAAATTTGCCAAGTTGCCGATTTGTGCTGCGCCTTCTTGAAAAAGATAGAGCGCCCCCTCAGGAAGCCCCAGGGCGCCCAAAATGCCATTTTTGCAAATTAAAATAAAAGAGCCTAAGGGAGATCAGGGCTGAGCTGTAGGTTAGTCGAGGTTAGTCGTCGACTAACAAGTTCTTTAACAAAAATGTCGCCCTCATTAAACCATTTGGCGCCCTCAGCAGGGCCCAAGAGAAACTTTGCATTTTGCAAATTTGCCAAGTTGCCGATTTGTGCTGCGCCTTCTTGAAAAAGATAGAGCGCCCCCTCAGGAAGCCCCAGGGCGCCCAAAATGCCATTTTTGCAAATTAAAATAAAAGAGCCTAAGGGAGATCAGGGCTGAGCTGTAGGTTAGTCGAGGTTAGTCGTCGACTAACAAGTTCTTTAACAAAAATGTCGCCCTCATTAAACCATTTGGCGCCCTCAGCAGGGCCCAAGAGAAACTTTGCATTTTGCAAATTTGCCAAGTTGCCGATTTGTGCTGCGCCTTCTTGAAAAAGATAGAGCGCCCCCTCAGGAAGCCCCAGGGCGCCCAAAATGCCATTTTTGCAAATTAAAATAAAAGAGCCTAAGGGAGATCAGGGCTGAGCTGTAGGTTAGTCGAGGTTAGTCGTCGACTAACAAGTTCTTTAACAAAAATGTCGCCCTCATTAAACCATTTGGCGCCCTCAGCAGGGCCCAAGAGAAACTTTGCATTTTGCAAATTTGCCAAGTTGCCGATTTGTGCTGCGCCTTCTTGAAAAAGATAGAGCGCCCCCTCAGGAAGCCCCAGGGCGCCCAAAATGCCATTTTTGCAAATTAAAATAAAAGAGCCTAAGGGAGATCAGGGCTGAGCTGTAGGTTAGTCGAGGTTAGTCGTCGACTAACAAGTTCTTTAACAAAAATGTCGCCCTCATTAAACCATTTGGCGCCCTCAGCAGGGCCCAAGAGAAACTTTGCATTTTGCAAATTTGCCAAGTTGCCGATTTGTGCTGCGCCTTCTTGAAAAAGATAGAGCGCCCCCTCAGGAAGCCCCAGGGCGCCCAAAATGCCATTTTTGCAAATTAAAATAAAAGAGCCTAAGGGAGATCAGGGCTGAGCTGTAGGTTAGTCGAGGTTAGTCGTCGACTAACAAGTTCTTTAACAAAAATGTCGCCCTCATTAAACCATTTGGCGCCCTCAGCAGGGCCCAAGAGAAACTTTGCATTTTGCAAATTTGCCAAGTTGCCGATTTGTGCTGCGCCTTCTTGAAAAAGATAGAGCGCCCCCTCAGGAAGCCCCAGGGCGCCCAAAATGCCATTTTTGCAAATTAAAATAAAAGAGCCTAAGGGAGATCAGGGCTGAGCTGTAGGTTAGTCGAGGTTAGTCGTCGACTAACAAGTTCTTTAACAAAAATGTCGCCCTCATTAAACCATTTGGCGCCCTCAGCAGGGCCCAAGAGAAACTTTGCATTTTGCAAATTTGCCAAGTTGCCGATTTGTGCTGCGCCTTCTTGAAAAAGATAGAGCGCCCCCTCAGGAAGCCCCAGGGCGCCCAAAATGCCATTTTTGCAAATTAAAATAAAAGAGCCTAAGGGAGATCAGGGCTGAGCTGTAGGTTAGTCGAGGTTAGTCGTCGACTAACAAGTTCTTTAACAAAAATGTCGCCCTCATTAAACCATTTGGCGCCCTCAGCAGGGCCCAAGAGAAACTTTGCATTTTGCAAATTTGCCAAGTTGCCGATTTGTGCTGCGCCTTCTTGAAAAAGATAGAGCGCCCCCTCAGGAAGCCCCAGGGCGCCCAAAATGCCATTTTTGCAAATTAAAATAAAAGAGCCTAAGGGAGATCAGGGCTGAGCTGTAGGTTAGTCGAGGTTAGTCGTCGACTAACAAGTTCTTTAACAAAAATGTCGCCCTCATTAAACCATTTGGCGCCCTCAGCAGGGCCCAAGAGAAACTTTGCATTTTGCAAATTTGCCAAGTTGCCGATTTGTGCTGCGCCTTCTTGAAAAAGATAGAGCGCCCCCTCAGGAAGCCCCAGGGCGCCCAAAATGCCATTTTTGCAAATTAAAATAAAAGAGCCTAAGGGAGATCAGGGCTGAGCTGTAGGTTAGTCGAGGTTAGTCGTCGACTAACAAGTTCTTTAACAAAAATGTCGCCCTCATTAAACCATTTGGCGCCCTCAGCAGGGCCCAAGAGAAACTTTGCATTTTGCAAATTTGCCAAGTTGCCGATTTGTGCTGCGCCTTCTTGAAAAAGATAGAGCGCCCCCTCAGGAAGCCCCAGGGCGCCCAAAATGCCATTTTTGCAAATTAAAATAAAAGAGCCTAAGGGAGATCAGGGCTGAGCTGTAGGTTAGTCGAGGTTAGTCGTCGACTAACAAGTTCTTTAACAAAAATGTCGCCCTCATTAAACCATTTGGCGCCCTCAGCAGGGCCCAAGAGAAACTTTGCATTTTGCAAATTTGCCAAGTTGCCGATTTGTGCTGCGCCTTCTTGAAAAAGATAGAGCGCCCCCTCAGGAAGCCCCAGGGCGCCCAAAATGCCATTTTTGCAAATTAAAATAAAAGAGCCTAAGGGAGATCAGGGCTGAGCTGTAGGTTAGTCGAGGTTAGTCGTCGACTAACAAGTTCTTTAACAAAAATGTCGCCCTCATTAAACCATTTGGCGCCCTCAGCAGGGCCCAAGAGAAACTTTGCATTTTGCAAATTTGCCAAGTTGCCGATTTGTGCTGCGCCTTCTTGAAAAAGATAGAGCGCCCCCTCAGGAAGCCCCAGGGCGCCCAAAATGCCATTTTTGCAAATTAAAATAAAAGAGCCTAAGGGAGATCAGGGCTGAGCTGTAGGTTAGTCGAGGTTAGTCGTCGACTAACAAGTTCTTTAACAAAAATGTCGCCCTCATTAAACCATTTGGCGCCCTCAGCAGGGCCCAAGAGAAACTTTGCATTTTGCAAATTTGCCAAGTTGCCGATTTGTGCTGCGCCTTCTTGAAAAAGATAGAGCGCCCCCTCAGGAAGCCCCAGGGCGCCCAAAATGCCATTTTTGCAAATTAAAATAAAAGAGCCTAAGGGAGATCAGGGCTGAGCTGTAGGTTAGTCGAGGTTAGTCGTCGACTAACAAGTTCTTTAACAAAAATGTCGCCCTCATTAAACCATTTGGCGCCCTCAGCAGGGCCCAAGAGAAACTTTGCATTTTGCAAATTTGCCAAGTTGCCGATTTGTGCTGCGCCTTCTTGAAAAAGATAGAGCGCCCCCTCAGGAAGCCCCAGGGCGCCCAAAATGCCATTTTTGCAAATTAAAATAAAAGAGCCTAAGGGAGATCAGGGCTGAGCTGTAGGTTAGTCGAGGTTAGTCGTCGACTAACAAGTTCTTTAACAAAAATGTCGCCCTCATTAAACCATTTGGCGCCCTCAGCAGGGCCCAAGAGAAACTTTGCATTTTGCAAATTTGCCAAGTTGCCGATTTGTGCTGCGCCTTCTTGAAAAAGATAGAGCGCCCCCTCAGGAAGCCCCAGGGCGCCCAAAATGCCATTTTTGCAAATTAAAATAAAAGAGCCTAAGGGAGATCAGGGCTGAGCTGTAGGTTAGTCGAGGTTAGTCGTCGACTAACAAGTTCTTTAACAAAAATGTCGCCCTCATTAAACCATTTGGCGCCCTCAGCAGGGCCCAAGAGAAACTTTGCATTTTGCAAATTTGCCAAGTTGCCGATTTGTGCTGCGCCTTCTTGAAAAAGATAGAGCGCCCCCTCAGGAAGCCCCAGGGCGCCCAAAATGCCATTTTTGCAAATTAAAATAAAAGAGCCTAAGGGAGATCAGGGCTGAGCTGTAGGTTAGTCGAGGTTAGTCGTCGACTAACAAGTTCTTTAACAAAAATGTCGCCCTCATTAAACCATTTGGCGCCCTCAGCAGGGCCCAAGAGAAACTTTGCATTTTGCAAATTTGCCAAGTTGCCGATTTGTGCTGCGCCTTCTTGAAAAAGATAGAGCGCCCCCTCAGGAAGCCCCAGGGCGCCCAAAATGCCATTTTTGCAAATTAAAATAAAAGAGCCTAAGGGAGATCAGGGCTGAGCTGTAGGTTAGTCGAGGTTAGTCGTCGACTAACAAGTTCTTTAACAAAAATGTCGCCCTCATTAAACCATTTGGCGCCCTCAGCAGGGCCCAAGAGAAACTTTGCATTTTGCAAATTTGCCAAGTTGCCGATTTGTGCTGCGCCTTCTTGAAAAAGATAGAGCGCCCCCTCAGGAAGCCCCAGGGCGCCCAAAATGCCATTTTTGCAAATTAAAATAAAAGAGCCTAAGGGAGATCAGGGCTGAGCTGTAGGTTAGTCGAGGTTAGTCGTCGACTAACAAGTTCTTTAACAAAAATGTCGCCCTCATTAAACCATTTGGCGCCCTCAGCAGGGCCCAAGAGAAACTTTGCATTTTGCAAATTTGCCAAGTTGCCGATTTGTGCTGCGCCTTCTTGAAAAAGATAGAGCGCCCCCTCAGGAAGCCCCAGGGCGCCCAAAATGCCATTTTTGCAAATTAAAATAAAAGAGCCTAAGGGAGATCAGGGCTGAGCTGTAGGTTAGTCGAGGTTAGTCGTCGACTAACAAGTTCTTTAACAAAAATGTCGCCCTCATTAAACCATTTGGCGCCCTCAGCAGGGCCCAAGAGAAACTTTGCATTTTGCAAATTTGCCAAGTTGCCGATTTGTGCTGCGCCTTCTTGAAAAAGATAGAGCGCCCCCTCAGGAAGCCCCAGGGCGCCCAAAATGCCATTTTTGCAAATTAAAATAAAAGAGCCTAAGGGAGATCAGGGCTGAGCTGTAGGTTAGTCGAGGTTAGTCGTCGACTAACAAGTTCTTTAACAAAAATGTCGCCCTCATTAAACCATTTGGCGCCCTCAGCAGGGCCCAAGAGAAACTTTGCATTTTGCAAATTTGCCAAGTTGCCGATTTGTGCTGCGCCTTCTTGAAAAAGATAGAGCGCCCCCTCAGGAAGCCCCAGGGCGCCCAAAATGCCATTTTTGCAAATTAAAATAAAAGAGCCTAAGGGAGATCAGGGCTGAGCTGTAGGTTAGTCGAGGTTAGTCGTCGACTAACAAGTTCTTTAACAAAAATGTCGCCCTCATTAAACCATTTGGCGCCCTCAGCAGGGCCCAAGAGAAACTTTGCATTTTGCAAATTTGCCAAGTTGCCGATTTGTGCTGCGCCTTCTTGAAAAAGATAGAGCGCCCCCTCAGGAAGCCCCAGGGCGCCCAAAATGCCATTTTTGCAAATTAAAATAAAAGAGCCTAAGGGAGATCAGGGCTGAGCTGTAGGTTAGTCGAGGTTAGTCGTCGACTAACAAGTTCTTTAACAAAAATGTCGCCCTCATTAAACCATTTGGCGCCCTCAGCAGGGCCCAAGAGAAACTTTGCATTTTGCAAATTTGCCAAGTTGCCGATTTGTGCTGCGCCTTCTTGAAAAAGATAGAGCGCCCCCTCAGGAAGCCCCAGGGCGCCCAAAATGCCATTTTTGCAAATTAAAATAAAAGAGCCTAAGGGAGATCAGGGCTGAGCTGTAGGTTAGTCGAGGTTAGTCGTCGACTAACAAGTTCTTTAACAAAAATGTCGCCCTCATTAAACCATTTGGCGCCCTCAGCAGGGCCCAAGAGAAACTTTGCATTTTGCAAATTTGCCAAGTTGCCGATTTGTGCTGCGCCTTCTTGAAAAAGATAGAGCGCCCCCTCAGGAAGCCCCAGGGCGCCCAAAATGCCATTTTTGCAAATTAAAATAAAAGAGCCTAAGGGAGATCAGGGCTGAGCTGTAGGTTAGTCGAGGTTAGTCGTCGACTAACAAGTTCTTTAACAAAAATGTCGCCCTCATTAAACCATTTGGCGCCCTCAGCAGGGCCCAAGAGAAACTTTGCATTTTGCAAATTTGCCAAGTTGCCGATTTGTGCTGCGCCTTCTTGAAAAAGATAGAGCGCCCCCTCAGGAAGCCCCAGGGCGCCCAAAATGCCATTTTTGCAAATTAAAATAAAAGAGCCTAAGGGAGATCAGGGCTGAGCTGTAGGTTAGTCGAGGTTAGTCGTCGACTAACAAGTTCTTTAACAAAAATGTCGCCCTCATTAAACCATTTGGCGCCCTCAGCAGGGCCCAAGAGAAACTTTGCATTTTGCAAATTTGCCAAGTTGCCGATTTGTGCTGCGCCTTCTTGAAAAAGATAGAGCGCCCCCTCAGGAAGCCCCAGGGCGCCCAAAATGCCATTTTTGCAAATTAAAATAAAAGAGCCTAAGGGAGATCAGGGCTGAGCTGTAGGTTAGTCGAGGTTAGTCGTCGACTAACAAGTTCTTTAACAAAAATGTCGCCCTCATTAAACCATTTGGCGCCCTCAGCAGGGCCCAAGAGAAACTTTGCATTTTGCAAATTTGCCAAGTTGCCGATTTGTGCTGCGCCTTCTTGAAAAAGATAGAGCGCCCCCTCAGGAAGCCCCAGGGCGCCCAAAATGCCATTTTTGCAAATTAAAATAAAAGAGCCTAAGGGAGATCAGGGCTGAGCTGTAGGTTAGTCGAGGTTAGTCGTCGACTAACAAGTTCTTTAACAAAAATGTCGCCCTCATTAAACCATTTGGCGCCCTCAGCAGGGCCCAAGAGAAACTTTGCATTTTGCAAATTTGCCAAGTTGCCGATTTGTGCTGCGCCTTCTTGAAAAAGATAGAGCGCCCCCTCAGGAAGCCCCAGGGCGCCCAAAATGCCATTTTTGCAAATTAAAATAAAAGAGCCTAAGGGAGATCAGGGCTGAGCTGTAGGTTAGTCGAGGTTAGTCGTCGACTAACAAGTTCTTTAACAAAAATGTCGCCCTCATTAAACCATTTGGCGCCCTCAGCAGGGCCCAAGAGAAACTTTGCATTTTGCAAATTTGCTAAGTTGCCAAGTTGCGCCGCGAAACGCTGCCGCGTTTGTTTTGAATCAACTAGCAGTGCGCTTCAACGTGTTCCGTTTTGATGATTCTTTCCTTTTTCTAGATGCTGCTACGTTGCTGTTCGCTCTGTTCACACTGTTCGTTTTATGCATCGCTAGCATACAATGACCGGTGTTATGGTATATCAGGGTCTGATCTGTGTTTGAAATATACATTTTTGTTCGCTGCGATGATTTAATTTATTGCGGCTGGAGTGGCTATTTTTGCCAAATCATTAATAAAGTTACCTCAGTAGGGGTGCAATCGGGTCAAAATGATTTTTTTAATGGAATTTGCAATTCCTCAGTCTTTTCAATGAAACTTAATGATGTTTAAAGGGTAGAGTAGGATACATCTAAAAAACGTTTGCTGAAAATGTCACATTCCAAGAACAAAACCCGCGATTTTGGCAGCTTTATATATGTGGGGTACGGTTTTCACCAAAAATGATTTTTCAAAAAATCAACCTTCTAATAGGTTCTTTGAAATGGGTCGATTCCTTTGAAAGAGTAACACTGCTGAGTTACTTGTTTTGATCATTGCTTCGTATTAGAGCATTATTTTAGTTTCAATTTTTAAACGATTCATCAAATTCCATCATATTTTTGGAAAATGTTGGTAAACTATCTAAGATCAATCCTTCGCTTTTTCGCTATCATTTAAATTGTTTTTGTTCGTTAGAAGTAATTAGATTAGATTAGATAGATTAGATTAGATTTGTTCGTAAGAAGTAATGAGAAGTGATTTTAAATGAAATATGTTTGTATGAAAATTGATTACCTTTCCGAATAGGGGATTCATACTCGTACTGTTGCTAAATAACTGTTGCAGTTTGCCGATGGGCAAATGGATAAAAGTTATGTGGCTTTCTGAAACTCACTTTTTCATTTGCTAACGTAGCTGTTATTTTTTTTTGTAATCAAAAAACGAACAGCATATTCCACCCCCCCCCCCCCCCCCGCTCATCACTTGGCGCCCCTTGTACAAATATAGGCGCCCTACGAGGAGAAGCGCCCTCGCCAAAAACATTGGCGCCCTAAACCCGCCAACAGCGACTAACTAGTTCAAAATCGTACAGCTCAGCCCTGATTGAATACATTTGGGTAAAAAAGAAAAAAAATCACTTTAACAACTAATCCTAACCTAAAACTAAAAAAAAAAAAAAAAATCCATTGAAATATTCAAAATCACTAGAACGAGTAAACTACGAACTGTATTTTAAGATGAATGCTCCAAGAGTTCTTACTTGTTCCTGGCGAGTTTTGCAACCACGCAGTGTTGTTGTCATCTCGATGAAAATGTTAAGAAGTTCTTGTGGTGAAAACAGGTCACTACTGCCCTCACCCGTTGATGCTGGTTGGTTTTCCCTCGGTTGCTGACTGAAGCCTGGAGGAGTTGTATTCTCTGCAACTCTTTGCCGCTGATTCAACGGCAATGGCTGCAGATTTGGAACCACTCGAACAGATCCTGCTCCTGGTGACGCCAAAGCAGGAAAATCCACGTCCGTGTATGCTGGTGGTGTTTTGCGACGATTTGGTTGGTGCCTCGTCGTCGCTTGCTGCCGAATTTTTACAAACTCAGTACGTTTTGGGCAGCTTCGATTCTTGGTAGAATGGTCGCCGCCGCAATTGAAGCATTTCGCTTCGATGTTCTCGTTGATTGTTTCGCAAGCTTGAGTTTTGTGCTCACCTCCGCAGGTTGCACAACGACTCTTGATGAAACAGTTCCTTCCACCATGCCCAAACTGCAAGCAGTTCGAACTAGAGGGTGACGAGCGGGAATTCCCGGGAAAAAAATCCCGGGAAATCGACCATTTTTGAACCTCTCGATTCCCGGGAAATTCGGTCGAGACTCCCGGGAAATTTTAAACACATAAATATCAAAGCAAAATTATATAAACTAATCAGAAAATTATTTGGAGAATTCTAAATTGTTTCGAACATTGTATGTAAAATGTTCGATGTTCAATTTCTTCTCTAATCTTCTTATTCAGAAAGTGTAAATTTTAAATTGCAATAATTATAACTGAAAGAAGCCAAAAAATGTGGTCCACAAATTTACCTTAAAGTATACATAACAGTTACATCCCAGATATAAAAATCTAATTTCTTTGAAATATTTTTTTTAATTTTATTATTTCTAAAAGGGGAAAGCTTTTTCTCAAGCATAGCAATCCTCATAGTCTGTTTTTTTAGTCCCTAAGTTAATTTGGCTGTATCAATGTAATTTCCATTTTTGGTGTTAATAAGTCATTTTGTGTTTCAAGTCAACCACAATATTAAATTCTAGAGATTTTTTGAAAAGGTCCTATAAGCTATTGTCTTTTATAGGACCTTTTCGAAAAAAAAACTCTAGGATTATATTTTAGGGGAAAAAACTCTGGCGATCTTTGTAAAGTTAATGTCCACCAATTGTGAACATTCGGGTTTTCCGGATAACTGTAAATTTTTCTTCAATGAATATTTATAATTGACATTAAAAAGGAATAAAAAAGTTATTTAAGTCGCTATTTATCATATTGCAAAAATATCGATACAGGGAAATTATACATTATTTGTAAACATGTTAAACTGAAATTTTTAGTCCCAAAAAGCTCAAGAAACGACACAGAAAAAAAAGTTGAATTTTGGAATGTTGAAAATTTGGTAGGTTGAATATTACCTCTTTTTTTGAGTAATATTACATAAAAAAATGTGTAAAAATGTGAACCTGATGAATATTCATCAAAAACTGATGAAAATTCATCATTTTCTGGGGTAAAATTCATCATTTTTTTAGCCACAAAATCTGTCACCATTTCCTGATGAATATTACCATCATTTTATTTTCTGTGGATCTTGTATTTGCAGATTCAGAAAAAAAAATCAAAAGGTACATATAGTTCCTCCAAATAATAAGGATACTTAAAATAACGTTTCATAGAATAAGTATGAAAACATTGTAAGTAATTTAATTTAAAAAAATAATTTATTGCTTTTCCTTTTAAATTATTGCCACTATTGGCATAGTAAAAAAAACTCCCGGGTCCCGGGAATTCCCGGGAAATGACCAAATTCAACTCTCGATTCCCGGGAAATTGAAAATCTCGAGAATCGTCACCCTCTAGTTCGAACATTGTGTCACGTCACGGTGCACTGGTCGATAACGTTCCCAAGTCACAATGATGTTGAAAATTGCCCGAACTGCTTTCAGCTCAGACGGCGTTGTCGATCCTTTCTCGAGATGAACCAGGTACAGTTGATCACGATACTTGATGTCCTTGTTGTGTCTCGTCATCTTGAAGACTTCGATCACGTTCAACTTAAGAGTGTTGAGCTCTTCTTTCAGCACACTCACATCCATGTCGTACAGGCCTCGGAGGACCTGTTTCATGGGGCGTTTACCTGGATCGTCATGGCTGTAGTATTCAATCTTGGTGTTGTTCAGGAAATCCCGAACGTAGTTGTAATCCTTTCTGGTAGGTAGCAGAATTTTGAGTCCATCAGCACACAAGCGAATGGAAGCTCGTAAAGCACCAGATTTGATAAACCCGGTCAGCCACTTTCGCACCGAATCCGATGACGATGTTTTCACAAAAATGGGTGGCAACTTTTCCCGTCGTTCAAATTCTTCCTTCTCGCTCACGTCCACAGGGAGGGTAGCGAACTGGTTTCCAGACAATTTTTGAGCGTCCTTGCTCAAACTGCCTGGCTTTGCAGGTAGCGCTTCGGCATTCTTTAGCTTCTTCAAATCTGCCGATCCTGCTGGTGAGGACCGCCTCTTTTTCTTGCCCTGAGGCATTTTTGCACTTTTTAAGCACTTTTCAGGAGCTAAAATCCAGGAGTACCTCACTGAATGATGGTCCACAAAGGAATCCCCACCACAAAGCTTATTTCCGACCCCATTAGCAAGTGGGGAAACGAAGGGCTCTCACCTCTCACATGGAAGAATCAATTATCGGTGCATTTTCCCCTCGCCCCACCTTTTTCCCGATCCTGGGGCCACACTTGGTATCCGGATTTTGTGCCCGAGCCACTTTGAATATTCATGAGGTAATTGAAACAATTTCTGTGCCATTTATTTGCTGTACGTGGATGAAATTTAAGATTGTGAAGTGGCTTTTAGCAAGAGAAGCTTACCATGCAGGCAGCTTCAGGGAGAGGGAGAACATGGCTTCACACCTGAGTCAATGTGTCGTACCACTTCCGGGCATATTTTTTGTGTTTTTTTTAGTAAAAAATCAAGTGATTAGGGCGTTCAATTTTCCGGGGTTTAGTATTTCCCGGGAAATGAGAAAAATATTTTTTTTATCTTGGGAATTCCCAGGATCCCGCGAAATTATTTAACTTTTATAAAATCTATGTTGTTTTGCTATATTTGTAATGTTTTTCAACCTTAAAATCAGAGAATGACTAGATACCATAATGTCGATAATCTAAACATCAATCGAAACAAGGACAGCAAGTTTTAGATAGCTTAATAATAGTTTATAAAACAAGTTGCAAAAAGAGGATTTTTCAGCAAGAGTCGTACAATACGACGAGTGAAGAAAAAATCAAGTTTTGCAACGAGTTCCATACAACGTTTTTTGCTATTCCGAAACACACTTTAAATAGAATTGTAAGTCAAATGTCTATGTATTTAGTCAATACACCTTTCAAATCAAAATAATGTTGAAAAGTATTACTTTTCAAAACAAGTGCTGAAAAGTTCAACTTTTCAGCATCCATTTCAGTGCTGAAAAGTGGAATTTTTCAGCATTACTATTCGCACACTATTCGATTCGGTAATTTTTGGTACAGAAAATTAGGCTGTTTCGTCGTTCAAGAATGACAGTAAAAGTAAATAGTTTCACGACGGAATTGCAAAAAAAATTGTTTTTTGTGTGCTTTTGGTGGATTTTAAATGAATCACAATTTTTAATCTAATGTCATTTAAATTAAACAAGTCAATTATTTTTTTTCTTTTATTTGTTATATGACATGAATGTATAAGCTTCAAAAATTTCTTTGGAAATGTAAAAAAACAAGAGACAGAAACATTTAAAAGAATATCAGTTAATGTAAAATTTAAGATACGTTTAGAATTTCATGTTTTATGTAAAACATATTTTACAAATAACTAGGGTTAGTGAATTTTCACGATTTCGCGGACAGCGTGAAATTCGTGAAACTTAAAGTTTTCCGTGAAATCCCGTGAAATTTTTCAATTTGCTCAAATCAATTCTTTGTAAATAAATATTTCATTTATGAAGACTTTTTGAGTAAATTTTATTAGTTTTCAATTGTAAGCGTGATATGAACCATTTGAAGGTTTGTAGCCTAACATTTCAAAAGGGCATATAACTTTTAACAAGTGTAAACTAATGAATTTTAGTGATATTTTCATTCGCTGTTTCAAAAGATATTAAAAAATTAAAGCTTGTTTTACTAAAAATTAAATAAATATTATTTTTGAATCACGTTTTCAGAACATTACACATTTTAGATTTTTTCTGAGTCCTGCATATTTTTTTTTTTTTTATTATTTGGGTGGACAGTCCCCGAGGAAGTTAAAAATGCCACTTTTTTGTTTTCTGTTTTGAGTTTGAATACAATTTTGAAGATTTCGTTACAGATTTAATTATTATTGCCTTTTTATTAAGTTTTTGAAAAGTGAGGTGAAAACCTTTAAAAATATATTTACTGGGCTGATGTCGCATAAAATTCAAGTTATTTTAATTACTTTGGCTGGATTGTAAAGTCTTGCATCGATATGAAATTCAGTAAAATGTTAAAAGATTAAATAAGCAAATCAGCGAAAACTTTTTAGCTATATAAGTCGAATAAATGAAAATAAAACAAATGTTCTACATTTCGTTCAAAAATTAAATATTAATCACTTAAAACTTTTTCGGAAATTAAAAAGTTTTTCTTGTTTATCGTAAAATAAAATATAATGAAACATACAAAAAAAGTTTCTGTAATTTTAACAAGAGATTTTCAGAGTTATTTCAACATAAAACACGTTCCGTGAAATTCCCGTGAAATTTGATGTTTTTTAATTAAGGTTCCCGTGAAATTTGCATTTTTTGAGCGTGAAAAATCACTAAGCCTACAAATAACATTTAAGTCACTACCGCCAACTGGGGAAAATCAGGACTACAGTCTGAATAGATACAAAAGATTTCAGAGCAATAAGTTTGGAAATCGGAGTACCGTAAACCACGGTGCCATTGACAGAATTTCAATTTTATTTTTTGGAATATTTTCCAACTTGTAAGGGTTGTCTTAAGATTATTGTTTTTAAAACATGTACTGGGGTAGGCCACACTGGAAGCATTCACTATTTTTCATAAAAAAGATTCTTAAAAAAATAGTTGCATAGAAAATTCTTATTTTGAATCCCGGGGTGACTTTGATAGTAAAAGTTATCCTTGTAAAAATCAGATGTAATATGTTTAAATTTTATGTTTACGTCAAATGTACCTAGTGATCTAAGGTATCTGATACAGTTTTAAAGAAAAAAATCAATGTTTATATTAAGTTAATTAAATTTATAAGCTTTTTAACAAAATACATATAAATTTTAGGTAAAACTGTTAAAAAGTCGAAATTTTGCCTAAAATTCGTAAAAATAGTTTTGTTTTTAAAATTATAGAATCATCTTGCACCTTAAACTAAAATCGAAGCAAGAATCCAAATTTTTTACATTTAATTTGAAATTTGTTCTACTGAAAACGCCTATAAATTGGAAGACTTTTTTAACTATGCTTCAAAAACACATAATATCAATTATTTACAAACTTGTTTTACCTTCTCCTATTGGAAAATTGTCCAAAGAATCCGAAAATGCATTCCGTTTTCCGGGTAGTAATGTTCATTGAGAAAATCATGACACTTTGAGAATATTAAAATAATGCTTTTCATCAACATTTTCTAAATTACAGTTAACTAACTATTTAAAATTTTCAAAATTTTATGAAAACTTCTTATTGAAGTAATTTGAACATTTCTTTACCATGGTCAGTATGATTTCATAGCATTCAGAACGTATTTAATTTGTACTCTTCATTTTGCGGAAAAATCTCAAACCTATCAAAGTCACCCCGTTTCATAGTATTAATTATATTGTTCTGTTTCTGTTTTAACCGAAATAATTGAAAAAAAAAGACGTTATGCAAAAATTTGTCTTGAAAAACTGTTTCAATTCGTTACATTTGTACTAATTTGCACAAGATGCTAGTGTTTGATGAAAAATAAATAGTTATGCCGAATACAAATTTTAATGCTTTAATTTTCTTATCGATTACTAAGTAATCAACTGTTTTTCGATGTCCACAACCAAATCTTATTTTTCATACCAAAATTATTTTTTTATTCAATTTCGGGAATTCCCGGGACAAAATATAAAAAATCCCGAAATTCGGAAATTTTGGAAAAATCCAGGGAATTCCGTCTTTGGAATTCCCGAGATGGACGCATTTATTGTGATGTTGAAATTCCCTTAAATAAATAAAAATGTTCGGGAATGTAAATTCAATTATCACTATAATTCCTAAAAATCATGTTGCTTAAAAGCTAAAAAGCTACATAATTCTTATAAATAAAAGAGTTGTGAAGTAAAGTAAAAGTAAGTAAATCTTTCCCAGTTCCTGAGGGGAACACCCTTGAAGAGTATCGGGGCCGGCATTTACAAAGCGGATTCAGTGGCAATCTCATTCTCAACTTAATGTTAACATGCTAAGGTTAATTAATGTTAACATTCCATAGGTCGCTTCCCTAAGGTGTTGTGATAAGGTCCAGTTTGTGACGATACACTACCTTCCCTTTACTAAGCAATCGAATCCAGAAGAGAAACGATCACCAGTTGTGTTTGTCCGAGCCGGGATTTGAACCCCGATCTGCCGCTTACTAGGCGGGAGCGTTACCACTAGGCTACGTGGCTCGGTCAGTTGTGAAGCCACAAAAGAAAAATAAAAGTTAATAAATATATCATTACGAATGCGTCAGAGAGAATCGTTTCAACTTAGTTACAATTTTTAAAAACAATCATCAATTCAAAATGGCATTTCTCATATTCTTCTTACTCTCTCACAGAAAAATAGAATGACACATTCTGTAGAACGGTGCAATCGATCAAACCTTCCCCGAGTGCATTCCCCAGCATGGCAGCAATAATGTTTGATGTCTCGGATGTCTCAATGGATTGGTCCTGTCCGCTTTAATCCATTTCCAAATTGTATAACTCGCTACTTGCAGAACCAGCAGCACCAGCTACTGTTGTCCCCATTTGTCCCACTGCTTCTGTTTTATTTTCTCCGAGAAACCGAACCACTCGACTGGAAACGGCACGAACGGAGCGCGCCAGTGGAAATTCGATTCCGGCCAACACCGAGTTCGCCCCAAAGTTCCCCCAAAATCCACAAGCAGGAAAAAAGTTCGCCCACTCCTTTGGATTCGGGTTCTGCTCGTTGTTATTGAATTATTTTCGGACCAAGTTGGCTCTCTCTATCTGTCTTGCATAATTTGGCAAACTTATTCTCCGTCCAAGCCTAAACTTGGTCGATGGGTTCGACGTTTGGGGGTAGGTTGGGGGCTTCCCTGGGGATCTTGCCCGGCACAGGTAAGAATGGCTGGCAACACTGCTGCTGGGTGGGAAGGGACATTCAAAATTTTGTAATAAGAAAATCATTCCCAACTTTTAAATTGAGTTTGGTTCGACATTGGGGATTCAAATTAAAAACAAATTTGTGCAAATTGTTTTCGGATTAGATCAGTGGATTAGGCAGAAATACCTGGGGAAAGTTTGCTGGGGGGTACATCAAGATGGCTTAGTTGGATAATTTTCGAGAGTTATATGAATATTATTGTCCAAGTTAGGTGATCAAATTTGTACAGTCAATATCTTACGAAGATGTCATACTTTTTCCCACCTGTAAATTTGGGGTTTGCTTACATTTGTTTACAGTTAAATAATTGAGCATAGATTGCCAACTTTTTGATTGAAAACAACCAAAGGATGGTTGAAACTAATGAAACTTTCGATATAATTTCTGATTCAACCCCTGAACAATGTACTGTTTGTCGTTAAGACACCCAACAAGCTAAAGTTACTAGAAAATCCGACACTGCATGTTAAATTAATTCTTGAAATATGTTGGCATTTCGCTATCTATGAGGATCAAACCAGAATTATGTTGTTTCAATTATGTCTTCAGATGCAACAATATCTCACCGGCATCAGCATTGTCCTGACCACAAACAGATCCCCAATTATAAGGGAAACCACATTTTATTGTCAAACTTAATGTGAGATCCAACCCATTTATTTTGATTTTTTTCTACAGTTTAATTTTACTAGCTTTTAAATAAAAAAAATCACTTTAAAAACTAGTACGCTAACAATAGAACACCCCACCCTAAGTCGCAGACACAGCCAACCGTACAGCTTCAAACAAAACACTGCACGTGACAGCAACGCTTTGCGCAGGGAAAACCACAAGTGGTGGCATCCCGCGTCCGTGGTGGGGTGTCCTCCTGCGTGGGAGGTCACTGCTGCACACGTGCACCGGACAGCACCGCGTTGACACTGGCAGCGCTATGCCGCAAGATGCTTGCCGTTTGTGCTATCTCAAGCATTTGCCACAGTCGTGGTGTCTTGTCGCAGTTTCCAATTCGGTAGTAAAAATGGTTCAAGAAATGCAATCTTAAATTTTGTATGTTTGACATTAATCTTAAAACAAAATTCTTTGAACTTTAATTCCTTTTGAACTGTGACGAAACAGTACTACGACGACGTAACCGGCGAAGCCGTGCCTGTTTGATGTTGGTTTCATTATCCAAATTTGCGGTTTTCACGACCAGGTCGCAAATCTTTGGTCTCCGGTTGATCGAGCGGGAAATTGACAAGGGGGTGGCGGAGGTGATAAATTAGGACACGGTGGCCAGGTAAACATAACTGATGCTACCCGAGACCCCTGCTTGGTTCACACTAGATTTAATTGATTGGCCAAACTAGGAAGCGGCCACAACTCGACGTGAGCCGACCAATTTGGTGGACTAATTTATGAATTCTGCAGCACCTCTGGTGGACGCAAACCGCATGATGATTGAGATAATGTCAACACTTTTGATATGTGGACAGTGGTTTGAGCGATTTGAGCGCTTTGCCGGATTCATCTGCAAAATGTGTTGCATAGGTGATGTGAAATTTGATTTAAATTCTATTTGAGTTTATGGCATGGTTGGCAGAGAAAATTAGAAAAAAAAACTATTGAATAAAACAATTAATCAAAACCATCAAGAGCAAGTGGCAATAAATCTCACTACATCTGGGTGGCTCCAGGTTCCATTAACAGATGAAAAGCCACTACCGAGCACCATTAAAAGTAATTAAGTAATAGGCTGACCGAGTTAACCCTGCTTGAGGGTGGACAAATGTGTTGATGCGTTCTTTTTTTATCATGTTTATGGCTCCCTTCAGATGACAGCAGCCAGCACCAGCAGATGACATATTGTTGCCGTTTATATTTTATTGTCCAGCAGTTAATTTATGGACTAAGGATTAAGTAGGGAAGGAGTTCGGTTTACGGGCGGACTTTTTTCATCGGGGATAATCAAGTTATATTAGAGTTCTAATTCGTGTTAAATTTAATATTCCATTGAAATCATGGTCAAGTCTATTTTCAAAACAGATCACTCGATTTACAAATTGGGTCATACTTCGCCAATCCACATCCCATCCATTCACAAAACACGTGAACACTTTGTTGAACATGTAAAATAAATGTGCCCTCTCCTTTGTAAGAAATCTCCATACAAAAATGTATATGCCCTTGAAGTTTGTAGAGAATAATCGTCAAAATGCATGGAAAAAGGCAACTGTTTAAGTTTTTTACTTGTGGAAGGCACAACAACTATCCAAGTCATACCAATTCTTTGAACTCAAGGCTTCATTAAATATGAAAAAAACTTTCCCGAACACACGATATTTTTAGGATTATTTGCAAAAATATTATTAGCCTTTAAAAAGATAATCTCCGCGCGGACGGCAATATTAACAATTTTTTTTAAGATGATCCTTTTAAAAAATAAATCAGCCATCGGAGTCATGTATGGACCCTGTTAAACGGGTCTTAACCACAACTGTAAGCCGATTTGTTCAGTGCAGTAATAAGATATTAAAGCACCGATTTTTCAACCTGTGTCTTATTCATATCTGAGTCAGTTTTTGATCAAATTCTCCCAAATTTATATTTTAGACAGTTGAGCAATTCTCTACGAAATCGGCCGATTTGAACCATTTTTATTTTTTATATTTTTTTATTTGGCTCAAACTTTGTGGGGGCTTCCCTATGACCAAAGAAGCCATTTTGTGTCATTGGTTCACCCATACAAGTCTCCATACAATTTTGGCAGCTGTCCATACAAAAATGGTAAAATGGTAAATGGTAAAATGGTACGTAAATATTGAAACATTTGCAACTTTTGAGTGAATTTTCTGAGCACTCTTCGTCTTCGGCAAAGTTGTAGGTATTATTGAGTTCTATTGAGCAAAAAATAGGTAGGGGAAAGTGGGGCAAGTGTAACAAGCTAAGGAAATGCTCGTTATAACCCATTAAAAAAGTTAAAAAATCTGTCGGATTTTATTATAATCATCTTATTCTAGGTCTTGGCTAAGATTTTGACAGAAAAAGTTTTTAAAAAATCATGTTTTTTTTCAAATTTTGATCACAGGAAGCTGAACTAGCAAACAAGCAAGAAACGTCAGGAAACCAAAAAAGGGCAGGACGAAGTTTGCCGGGAAGAGCTTGTAATTTGTTTATCGCAATTTTTTTTTCTTATTGAAATGACAAATTTCAAGAACGTATGAATTTTCTGCGATTAATTTCAACATGAATGCGTGTAGGACAGACTTAATACTTCAAATGTCAAATGCCGCAGCATGGCAAATGTGTAAAGTCTGATCTACATCGGGAAACTGCTGCGATCCAACGCTGCGCCGCGATGACAGATGTGAAAAATTTTCGTTCTAAATACGCAGACTTTCCTGCGAGTATCTACACTGGGCTGCGTTGGTTGCTGTGATTTCCCATTTGAAACTGTCAACGCAGAAATCCTGCGAAAATTTTCATTTACTTCAAAATTTAGAACATGCGACCTGCGGTCTGCGATTTTAGTACAGAATCGCAGCACCGCAGCATTGTCATTGTAGAAGATCAGATTGATTTGCATGTGTTTAAAACTTGCGCTTGCAACTGCGATCCTGCGAGTTTCCTATTGTAGACCAGGCTTAAATGTAAGCTATTTTATAACAGACTTTTACGAACAAAACATAACTTTAAATATGGGTAATTTCTTCCTCAAAATCAAAGAATCCCAAGTTTGGTGACATATGGTCCACCCCTGCCCTCGTGGAACCCCCTCTTTTTAAGATTTTTGAAAAACTTAATTTTTAAATGCAAATTTAGTAAAAAACTATTTTTTGGGTAAGCAAATTTGAAGAATTTTTGACGTGATTTGCAAAATTGCAAATGATTGCTGACAGATTTTTACATTAAATTCAATTTAAACCTCAGAATATTTTTAATAACACTTGAGATATCACGTTTTCAATATGCAATGTTAGGTATTACCTGGCAAATATTTTACTTATCCATCAATTTTCTACAATAAATTGCGTTAGAGCATAGTAGGCCTTGAAATTTTAAACAAAAATATTTTTTTGTTTGAGTACGTCATCCTACGTAAAAAAAAATCTTCAAATTTGCTAAACCGAAATTTGTCTTTTTGATAAGTTTTCTCTGAGGGGAAATGCATTTCAAAAATGAGATTTTTCAAAAAACTTGCCACAAGTGTGGGGAAGGACCAAATGTCTCCAAACTTGGGATTCTTTGTTTTTGAGGCAATCACAACCTCCTTGCCAAATATGAGCAGATTCGGTAGAGGTAAACTTTTCAGCCTTGCAATAGACATCAAAAAGTATAATACGGTTGAAGCTTTTGAAAGTAACTTCATTCAAACTGTTTTGGAGTGGAATAATAAAAAACAATACATTTTTCTCATCAAAGAATCCTCTCAGGTATTCACTGTCCATCCCTATGAATGAAGAAAGTTCTGATTCTGCATTATGTGTCGTAGAATAACAGACATATTGTCATAGAGAAAATAATATGCTCAGTTAAATGCAGCAAATTGCAGGTGTACGCTGAAAAGAGCAATCTAACCATTGTATTATTTTTCTTAAGCTTATAACAATCTGATGTTGTCCTTTCATGAAATTTCAACTCAAAATCAGAAAAACCATTCTTGTAGAAATTTCCAATGTTTGAGCATTCGATCTGACCTTGCTTGTGCTTACTTCTCAGCAGGAACGATTCGCTTCCAATAATCGATTTATTGCTGAACATCTCTCATCGAAACAACCCAACCAAAAAGGTAATCAACGTGATCTGAAACGACAAGTTTCATGAACAAAAAAACAGTAACTGTACCTGTGCCAAACCAAGGCTCTAATGAGCATTCGGTTGATTGCTTCCCAAAGGCATATTTCCAGAATCGGTTCAAAAATGAGAGACTATTGTCCCATTAAAGATTGCCGGCATTCGTCCCAGCCTGAAATTGGGACATTTCTCTGTCTTTCCTATTTTGCACCCCCCGAAAAAAAAAAACCAAATGACAGTGATTAAAATTTCCTACCCCATTTTCATTTTCGAAGATGGGTGACAAAAAATATGACAACCGGAATCTTTCGTACAGAAATAGGGTATTTGTCCCTATTTTGGGCCTACTAAGCAGAGCGCACTTTTAATTTGATGTATTCTCAAAGGCTGCTATTGGCAGCCTAGTTTGTTTTACATGAATAAGTTGGTTTTTTAATGCTTAATCTCGTACATTATCAACATTTTGATAAAAATGCCTTATATCGCTGTAAAAGCACGAAAAACTAAAACACTTTTTGCCCCTATTTTGGGGATATTGCTTCTAGCATACAACCTTCTTTGAGCATATTATCGGCCTACCTTCTGATTGGTTGAAATCTCGAAGCACGTGGCGAACTTTTTTGACGTACGGTTCAGCCCCAGCTCGTACAGTTCAGCCCCAAAAAGTACGGTCACCAAACAGGCTAAATCGTTGTGCGGTTTCAAGTCACAAATCATCGTTAGAATGATTGATTTAACCAGTAACAGTTAAATTACGAGCATTAATTGAATGAGCATAATTTATTTCATTAATTTATGAGCTTTAAACATAATTAAATATTTGTTGCGCAGCCAATTATTTAACCCGTACTACGCGAGTAAGGACTTTGAGATGTGAAAGGCGCGCACACACTGTCACAGTTTGTAGAAGTGTCAAATGGACTGAAAATACAGGCATCGTCTACAAAATTAAGATAGTAACTTTAATTAAGAATATAATTGATTGGTGTCAGTTTAGTGATTGTTTTTTGAACCGGGATAATGCTAACCGCCAATAAAAACCTATTGCTGGTGGTTTGAGATTTGGGGGAAGGCTCTCATTCGTGTGCCGAGTGATGAAAGCCGTGACGCTGAGTGTCAACAAGCGGTAAGCAAAAGTGGTGAAAATTTTGGGCCTAATGGGCAATTAGTAATTTTCCACGAAAAATTTTACGAGTGATATGTTTATTCCGTTTTTTCCTATTTAAAAGGAAATAGTGAATCATTTTTGCCCACCAAACTGAAGCTAATGACAGCAAGAATCATTCCCAAGTGGCAGTTGCCTGCAAATTGACGGTGGAATGCACAATTTCGTCAAATTATGTTTGGTAGGCTCAATATAGGTACTAGGCCCAAAATAGGGACAAATACCCTAATTCAATTATGAATGCTTGCACTGGCAATTGGGTTTTCTTGCACCGGCGTCGTCGTCGTTGTTGAATGTCCTTGTCTGCTCGGGCTTCGCACCTGAACCAGGGGGGAGGAGGGGACAGAGTAGGGGGCACCTGCAAACACACGGGAGAAGGACATTGGGTTTATTAGAGCGTTATCTTGTTTTTGTTTTTGATTGCATATTTCTCCCCTTGTGTCGCAATGGCTTCGGAAGAAGGTTAAACCGGACCGGACACTCTCGAGAAGCGGTGGCTTCCAATAACTGTCCCGCACTCTCTGATGGTGCTCTGCCCGTAAGCCGAGACTGAATGTTGCCATACCCGGGCAGACGACACCGGGCGATACCTTAAGTGGGATATGGCGGTGCAGGACGGGGTGGATTTATTTGAAAATTACTTGCATACATGACTACCATTCCATTTTATTTTAAAACACCTTTCATTTTTTTATTACTTGAAAGGTAATTTAATTAAATTCAACAATTTATTTATGGAAAGTTTTACCGTTTACAAACTCAGAGCTAATCAACCTTTCCGCCAATTTAATTTTATATGAAACTTTTCTTGTAAAAAATCTTCAACTTCAACACCGCGTTCAGAGACAATCGCTGACCGCTTCTGGCCAGCAACCAGGATACGCTTCTCCTTTGCATTCGTTTGAATATATCAACGGTAGAAGTTGTCCTCCCAAAGCCAAACCCCCTCGTCTCTTCATCCCTATCGTACACGTGTCTCGCCGCTGACTTGGAAACTGGAAATTGAACCGGGCTCAACCGGGCACTGGAAATCGTCCATGGTGTTGAAAACGAGGATAGATCGTTCGAAGATAGCTTTCACCCAACTACTTGCACCCTTCCAAAAAAAAAAACACCGGACAGGTGTTTCATAGCGAGCAAAAGGAAAAAAATCTAAACTTCGGAAAGCAATCCCTCGGCTAAAAAGTGCATTCTGTTTTGGGATTTTCGATCCCCGCCTCCGCACACCCGCTGATAGAAAGTGGTTTTCGATGCATCGAAAACACAAATGAAGTGCCATTGTCTTACCGTCGGGCTTCGTCGAATCGTGTTCTAATCGAAAAATTGGATATGAATTGATGGAGTCATGAACTCGTCAACCGTACCGGGGCCGGTTGATGTCTTTTGCCCAATCACGGTATCGAATTTAGTGGCGCACTGGTAGTATTGAGTGAGTATTGGTACGGCTATTTATGATGCTGCAGTATTTTGCATTTAGGGAAAAAAATATTGGCCAAGATCCTAGTCCATGCAGTTATTCTTGTTTAAAAATGGTCTAAGAAGAGGAGAGATAAATTTACAAAAAATGTGAAATGTTTAGTTCTCTAAATTATTGCAAATTACAGTCATCCCACATATTCGGAACACCCACAAATTCGGAACACTTTTGTGGTAATTTGTCAATAACATGGCAAATGTAGCTTTTCTGTCGACCCTACTATTTTTAGGACCTTCATTTAGACATTCTCTTGCTATTTCACTAGTAATAGTAGTACTTTTTGAACAAAAAACCACATTTCAAGACTATTTTATCAATAGCAGCAAAACTCTGGCTCCAAATTGCCTGTTCCATGATTGTGGGATGTTATTGTGCCTCCCACAATTGTGGAACACCTGAATGTAACTGATATGTTCACAAAAAAAGTTATCAGACCATTCATAAAACATAACTAAGCTTAAGTGCATTGGTTTCAGTGCGTGAAGTCATTATTTTGTAAAAATTATGTACTCATGGAGAGAACCAAAGTTTGTTTACATCCGTAAGAAAAAAGTGTTCCGAATTTGTGGATTTCAAGAGCTAAAGTTTTTCTTCAAAAACTTGATATACAAGTTAAAATTTGTAGTTGTTCTATACAGCAATCGAAAGATCGCAAGAAAATCTTTCAAATGAAGGTAAAAGCGAATCATTAAGTTCAATCATCGATTTTCTCTGATTTTTTGAACATTGGCCGATCTGTAAACTGTTCCGAATATGAGGGATGACTGTATTTCGAGATTTTTAAATTTGTATTTTTTAATTTGGATGAAATTTCGTCCATTTTTTCCCCATGTAAAAAAATGCAATTTTGCAACATTACTTATTTTCATCGATTCGAATTCTTTGTAAAGATGCATCTCAAAAACAATTTGTCAAATTTTCAAAGTATCAGAGGGAAAATAGTAAGATATTTTTCAAAATTTTCAAAATATTTTCCAAGGATCAAATTTTGTTTTTCTATTAAGAACTTTTTTAATGCAGGATAACAAAAAGAATATTTTTCGCCATTTAAAAAAAACCCTATTTTTTCTAAAGTTCATATCTTCAAACCCAGATTTTGCAAGTCAAAAGGTATAAAAAATCGAAAATTATTTCAAATTATTATAAATAGAAATGAAAAGTTAAATAAAGAAATGGGTAATTTATTTTTAAATGTCGCTTTTTCCTGAATAGTACCCCAGTCACCAGAATCTGGCAACTAGGGTGCGTCACAAAAGCAAAAAGTTGAGCTAGACCGCATAGGCGGGCAGAATATCATAGCTTCATGTCTCCAGAAGCTCTCCTTAAAATTTCAGCCAATTTGGTCAAGAATCCGAGGTGCCCACTCGATTTAAAGTTTGTATCGGATTTTGGACCCGTTAGTATGGGGAAAACGACACTTTTTACATTTTATTGTCCTAAAAATCCAAAATTGGACCAAATAACTTTTTGGGCGAGCTGTTTATAGATTTTTATATGGGGAACAACTTTGTAGAACATCGCGGAATGATCTGAGCAGATCTGGCTTAGTTATAAGTGGTTTAAGCCAAAAGTTTTTTCCAGGGTCGAACTTAAGATTTAGGTATAGCCTTTTTATCTATATGGTCACTGTGATCAGAAAAAATAGACTGACAGGTGATGGATTTCTTGTTGACAACATTTTCATTGCAAATTCCAATGAAAGCAGAGTTGAGGTGAGAATTAAGTCTTTTCCATTGATATGCTTTATACTTTGACCAGTTTGGTATCCTTCTAGGTCCTTCCGGTGTTCCGAAGTGAGTCGGCAAGCTGATCAAGGAGAGGAAGAGTCCACCAGATCGAGGCACGGGGGGCCGTGTTGGGCAAATTTTAGTTGCTGATGCTACTGATGGATGCGGTTTAACAGCAGCAGTTCGACGGTGATGGCGGATGTGATCTTAGGACAAGATGCGAAGACCACCAGAACGGAGTCGAAGATTTACCAGGGTGAACAATTTTCAAATGCAACACATCCAGACGATAAGCAGTTTCCTGGCGAAATGTGTGGTGGCAAAAATAGTGTATTTTTATCTTAGAAAATTTTCAGTTCAAATAAAATATATGTTATAATGTTTGTTCCAGCCGCCGTCATTTTGTAGATGTAGCACATGTTGAGATGGCGCGATGCACGCGCACAGCCCATGTTGAGAAGGTTTTGGCACCAAGTAGAGGCGCAGACCGCAGTCAGACCTAGTGATGAACAATTGCTTTAACGTGATCACGTTTAATTCGAAAAATTACTCCGTCCAATCTTCAGCCTCAAAGCTGCGTTTTAGACAAACCAATTTTAATTAGTATAAATTCACTATTTTACAGGGACTCAGCTAACGACAGCAAGGTCGTCAAACAGGCGAAAAAATTCCACTTTTTGAACTGCTTTACACTCGTGTTCTTCTTAGGACTTTGAGAATCCTTGCTAGCGCGAAATTGATAAAACTAAATTCCGCGACGTGACCTGTTTTGCGTTAAACTACTTCCTGATGACCATTCGATTAGGTTTATCTGTTGGTTGGCCCTTAGGGTTATCAGTACCGGTCAACCAGTTCAGGTTTTGGACAGGTTGGGTCGATGGAGAATACTCGAGATTATACGGTAGATCGTGGGTGTTGATGTTACTGCACAGTTTGATGATTCAGTCATACCTCGGTGTCATTCCGTGCACAGGTGTGTATGTTGAAGTGTTTTTAAATGCGGTTGAGGATTTGGCAAACCTGATCTGATGAAGACCGCGTTCTGGTTATAAACTTGTCTAAATAAGTACTGATAATCATAGGTTAAAGGTAGTTATTTATTATAAATAATTGCTTTAACACCTAAATTTCTATATAAATTCCCCGTTTTTTTTTCTCGAGCTTGATAGTTGAGGCGTTTCATCAAGGAATTGGCTGCTGTTAAACCGCATCCATCAGTAGCACCAGCAACTAGAATTTGCCCAACACGGCCCGCCGTGCCTCGATCTGGTGGACTCTTCCTCTCCTTGATCAGCTTGCCGACTCACTTCGGATTCCGAAGTTCGGAACACCGGAAGGACCTAGAAGGATACCAAACTGGTCAAAGTATAAAGCATATCAATGGAAAAGACTTAATTCTCACCTCAACTCTGCTTTCATTGGAATTTGCAATGAAAATGTTGTCAACAAGAAATCCATCACCTGTCAGTCTATTTTTTCTGATCACAGTGACCATATAGATAAAAAGGCTATACCTAAATCCTAAGTTCGACCCTGGAAAAAACTTTTGGCTTAAACCACTTATAACTAAGCCAGATCTGCTCAGATCGTTCCGCGATGTTCTACAAAGTTGTTCCCCATATAAAAATCTATAAACAGCTCGCCCAAAAAGTTATTTGGTCCAATTTTGGATTTTTAGGACAATAAAATGTAAAAAGTGTCGTTTTCCCCATACTAACGGGTCCAAAATCCGATACAAACTTTAAATCGAGTGGGCACCTCGGATTCTTGACCAAATTGGCTGAAATTTTCAGGAGAGCTTCTGGAGACATGAAGCTATGATATTCTGCCCGCCTATGCGGTCTAGCTCAACTTTTTGCTTTTGTGACGCACCCTACTGGCAACATGTTGTATTTTAATAACTGGCAAATTTCAATTTGAAAAACTTTTATCGTAGGCAAAATAAAACAAATTTCAATGATAGAAAAAGACATTAAATTGGATGCAGAATGAATTTTAAATAAAACTGATCTATTCCAAGTTACATCTATTGTTGCAAAGATTTGTTCAGATTTAAATTCATCCTGACATTGAAAATGCGCAAAAAATCTAAATCATTTTTAATCTTCCAAGTAAAAAATATGATTAAATCGGATGCAGAGTTGTGAAACTTTAACTTGAAACAATATTTTTTTCATATTTGTGAAAAGTACTCATTGATTGTTAATTCGATTTCAAATTAAAAGTGAAGTCTAAACATACATTTTTGGTATTTTTTTTTTCAAGGATCATTATATTTCAAAAAAAAATATAAATTTTGGTCCGATCCCCATGGCTCAAAAGTTGTGAATTTTTGTCCCTTAAAACATATAAAAAAATAATTAAAATAAATTATGGATTTTGAGAAATTATCTTTTTGTGAAAAAAATATTTCCGTAATTAGTCAACCGGGGTGATATTAAAAGCACTTCAATTTATTTTTCAACTAAATATTATGCGAACGGTAGGACTTGTCTCAATATCTATACTTTTAAACATGGGTAGGCCACACAATGTCCATGTACGTTTTTCCCAAAAAATCAATGTTCATTAGCACTTTTCAAAATAGTTTCATTGAAAATTGTTATTTTAAAAACCGGGGTGACTTTGATAGTCACTGTTTTTCTTGAAAATTTTAGAGTAAAGGTCTACATATTCAATTTATTACGTCAAATTGATAATTGGTAAGGTAACTTTGAATGCTTCATTTGATATTTTCACAATGAAATGTTTGTTTTACTCAGTTCAATACCGTTTCATAACAAGTATATAAATTTTAGATTAATTGAATTAATAGTTCCAAATTTGATAAAAATTCATTGAAAATGTTACTTTGCAAAAAAAATATGTTTGTTGTTACAAAAACTAATTTTGTCGCATGTAAAAAAACAACATTTTATATAAAATTTGTTCTATTGAAAATGCCTACAATTATGAATATATTTTTGAATCCGTTCAATAACAAATAAAACTTGTAACTTGAAAACTTATTTAAACTGTGCCTAGTGTAAAATTTTCCAAAGAATCCAATACTGCAGTCCGTTTTCCGATTCAAACTCATTTTCATTGAGAAACAAATGATAGTTTGAGAGTATTAAAATGATGTTATGTATCAATGTCTTCCTAATTATATTTAACTAACTTTCAAAAAAATTCAAAGTTTGTTGAAAACTACTTCTTGAGGAACTTTGAACACTTTTCTGCCAAGGTCATGATGGTTCTATACCATTTCGTTTGTATTAAATTCGTATTTTTTATTTTGCAGTAAAAATAAACTAAAAAAAAATCAAACCATCCAGATTCACGACCCCCAGGTCTTTTGTGGTCTCTATTGCAAGTTTCTGCTCGAACCTAGGAGTCCAAAGGCTTGAATGGGGAGGGCACCCAAACCTCTTTCTACTCCAAGGAACCTTCCACCCCAGGGTTCGAACTGACGACCTTTGGATTGCGAGTCCAACCGCCGCCAGCGATGCCACCGGAGCAGGTTTGGTTTGGTGTGTTGTTTGTACTTATAGCAGGGAGACGTCTCCCATACCTAGAATGACTTAACGGCCTGACAACAATCAAGGCTGGGACCGACGTTCCGATGGAAATGCCTAAACTAAAACCTATCAAAGTACCCCAGAAAACAATCACTCCCCATTTTACTGCACCTTTTTTCTGAAAATCCTCATCAATACCTACAACTTTGCCCAAGACACCAAATCGATCTGGAATTCCTCCAAAAGATACATATTGTCGAATATTTACGTACCATTTTTGTATGGACAACTCCCAAAATTATATGGAACCTTGTCACAGACAAAGCCCCCACAAAGTTTCAGACAAATAAAATAATACAAATAAAATCCTTTTCCGGGGAGGGGGAGGGGGAGAATTGCTCATTTTAAATTTGTGCGGCCAGTCAAAAACTTTGGCCATCCCTGAAACGAAGGCGAATCCCTGAAAAGACCTGTACTGGATTAGACTCCTATCAAAAATCATATTATTATTTTCTAAGCGTGGCCGTCTTACTCCATCTCATTATTCATTGGACACCTGATGTTTCCTAAACAACACTTTGAACACTAATTACATCAAAAAGCGTCTTCAACTGAAATTAAGTAATAATAAGTTTATAAAAAGCAAGCTTCCCATGCGCCAGTGCCAACGCACACCGCGGGTTTGGTTTTCTAGCTTCGGTACGTGCCTGAACCCATTTGTGTATTGGTATCTTGGTACATCGTACCAGCGCACCACGACACTCTCGGCTCGTCCCATCGGTTTTGTGTCTGGCACTCACCCATGGCATGAACCCAGCGTGCCGTGGTACGCGCCGTAGTATTGAACCCGTTTTGTACCGCCAGCGCGTACCACGGCACGTACCTCGGCTCGTAACGAGTGAAGCACCTTGGCTCATATACCGGGTTCATGCCATGGGTGAGTGCCAGACACAAAACCGACGCGGTGAACCGAGAGTGTCGTGGTGCGTTGGTACGATGAACCAAAATACCCTCGGTTCGTGTGAGTCGGGTACGGGTGTAAACCGAACAAAGCAGGCGCAAAGCAAACCCGAGGTACAAGTGAACCGCGTGTACCGCACGGTGCAGGGAAGCTTGATAAAAAGTGTACAGCCATATTTTTGTCAAATTGTTTGCTATTTAATCAATAATAGAACGAACTAAATAACCTGTCAAACATATGCGGAATTCCCCGATCGACTAGAAAAATCGATTCAGCTTTGTAAATATAAATCAAGACCTGGCAAGAAAAATTATCTTGAAATAATTTCTTAGTATTCTTAAAACCTTTTAAAACAGATATAACCTGTCAGGCCAAGTATTTTACCACTTTTCTTTGATTTCACATTTTCATGACAAATAAATTAAAAAAATGTTCAATTCCATCCCACCAAAAATACAGCTCACCATCGCTTAAACTGTTTGCTTGCGCGAATCGAACGCCACCCCGCGCGACTGAATATTTCCCAAATAGACTGCACCGCGGCGGCGAGAGGAAAAACCTTAATAAAATTAGCATTTCCATGATTTATGCCGGCCACGATCTGGGTGCGCTTTTCCGTATTTAAATTGAGTTCATTTATTGACCATGGAGCAAACCCCAGCAGCAGCAGCAGCAGTCAGAATGCATTTGTGTAACACTCGGAGTAAAAAAATATATTATAATAACAGCCGAACAAAAAAACCGAGTTACGAGCTGGAATCCGGAAAATATTGCACTTTCATCCGCCATTATTGCCCCGGCTGATTATCATCTGCCCATTCTGGCCCTGTAGTCTGGCCGTTGATCATCGTTGGACCCAGCGTAAACCGTTGGCCGGACGGTTGAACGTTAATCCCGTGATAATCTATGCAATTAAATGTCGGGTGCTTTATATTTTAATACACCCAAGTGGGGATCCACGTGGAGGTACCGGGGGAGGTTATTCGGGGCGTCAAAGTGCCTCAAGTTGTTATTCATGACCGGAGAGTGTTGGGCGGGTGAGAGAGCGAGTTTTCTTTCGTGGAAAATTAAAGAGTGCAAATTTCCATAAAGCGGAAGCAATTTGTAAGTTGATGTTCGCACCGGGAAACGCTTTCAACACGTCACGTCTTTCAGTTGGTGGTGGTGGTTACAGTTTGCAGTAATAAACTGCACAAATGATGGTTATTTTCGTGCACCTGCGTCACTGTGCTGAATTGTGATTGCCGGGTTGAAAAGGGAAAATATGCAATTTGCCACGATAATGATTGTTACGTTATGTTGACATTTCAAATTTAGAAAAATGTCAAACGTTAGCATGAACTTCTTTCATGAATATTGAGAAAGCAGCACCGGAGTGCAATTTCTTGGAGGCTTCTTATTATAATTCGATGTCCGTGTACTCACATACACTAAGCTTGTTGGAATTCCTATCTAGAAAGTACAAGAGAGCACACGTCCATAGAAGCATAGTTACAACACAACACATAATGTTCAAAACAAAATTGTTGGTAAAATTCTACAACTCGACATCTTAGAAGTTGATATCAGTAAACACCTTAGATGGTCATAATTTGCAATTTTATGAAGTTTGATATGTCGCATAGAAGGATTCTTTGCATCCCCGGAAGTGTCCCCCAGTGGCCACTGGTAACCGGTTCCGGAGTGACCAGGTTGGGTCATAGGATATTGGCATGACCTTAGGTGGTCATAATTTGCAATTTCATGAAGTTTGATATGTCGCATGGAAGGATTCTTTGCATACTCCGGAAGTGTCCCCCAGTGGCCACTGGTAACCGGTTCCGGAGTTACCAAGTTGGGTCATAGGATATTGGCATGACCTTAGATGGACATTATTTGCAATTTCATGAAGTTTGATACGTCGTATGGTAGGGTTCTTTTCATACGCCGGAAACGTCTTCCAGTGGCCAACGGTAACAGGTTCCGGCGTGACCAGATTGGGTCAGAAGATATCGGCATGACCTTAGATGATCATAATTTTCAATTTCATGAAGTTTGATACGTCGCATGGATTCTTTGCATACTCCGGAAGTGTCCCCCAGTGGCCACCGGTGACCGGTTCCGGAGTGACCAGGTTGGTCTCAGGTTGACCTCAGATGGTTATAATTTTCAATTTCATGAAGTTTGATATTCAACATGACGGGTTTCTAACGATTCCATTATTGGAACCGTTTTGGTGGTACCTTGGAACCGGTTTCGGATTGGCCACAGTTGGCCGGAACCGATCCCAAACAGTTAGGGTTAGTATGTAGTGTACGTATTTTTTTTTCATAAAATTATTTTTATTAGGTCCTTTTCGGTACTGGGACCTGGTTAGGACCAAGTCGGCTTTTGTAATTACATTTGACTTAATAATTACAGAGGATCTTGTGTGTAAATGTTAGTGGGAGGGTGCCGATTACCCGCGGCCTACTCGGGGTTAGTAGGGAAGGGATTGATGTTAAAGACAAGGCGTGGGAAGGAAAGGGGGATTGTGTAGGGGTCTTGGTTGGCTCTGCTGGCCTTTGCTTTTGTCCTCAGCCGAAACTCGGTGTCCAGCTGCTGGGGCGATCTTGCTTTGCTTCCGGTGCAAACCAGAAACGACGGCTTTGTGTGAAGGCGAGTTATACTAACTGAAGGAAAACTAACTGAAGAAAAACTAAATGGATATTTTGAAATCTAAGAGGAACTGATAGATCGGATAGAGAACATCAAGGTCTAGTTGAGATAACGCGTCTCGCATCGGGATTTCTGGTGGTCTTCCTCGGGCCCTGAGGGTATCTTTCAACTTAATTCTGTGAACATGGTGATCTGGACACGCCCATACGAGATGGTCGATGTCCTGATAACCCTGCCCACAGTCGCAAAGGTTCGTATCACTCATGTTGATACGGTAAAGATGAGCCTTGGATGTAGTGTACGTATGTAATGATTTAAAAAAAATCCGGTTGAAAAAAATTGGCACATGGGTTGATTTTATAACAAAAGCTGTAAAAATCATGTTTTTCGGATGTTCCGGGTTAACGGAACCGGTGTCCGCTTTTGACAAATCATCTCTACGGGAGCTTAAAATTGAAGTTATTACGCGTCAACTGCTACCTGAAGCACATTTCTGGGTCATATAGACCCGAGTACCATAAGTGTGACTTTGTTCTGGGGGGCACTTCCGGTACACAAAGTCATAAAATTTCAGCTCTGTAAGTGCCAAAGGTCAAAAGTTACGATAACTTTTATCACGCTCTTGGGTCATATAGACCCGAAGACCATGCCCGGGTTAATTTCATCAAGGTATAATAGATTTGGGCTCCCTGAACACATTCCAGTCGACAGAATCCCATTGTAGTGAATTCCCGGCCAATAAAAAAAATTATATAAAATCGGGTATAAATGGTATAGAATCATCTTAAGCAACCGTGCGCACCCAAGTTTTTTTTTTTTTTTTTTTGTAGTGAAAATATGAGGGTACGCATCGCTTTTAAGAGGGTTTACATGGTTGCTTAAGATGATCCCAAAGCATGTAACTTTACAATTTTAGTTATTGGCAGGGAATACATTAAACTTAAATTTAGTCGATTTTTGCATGTTCAAAGAGCTCAAATCTATCGTAACTCAAACAGCATCGAAAGGCTCATTCATAAAGACAACTTACTAACTAAAAAATGAAATTCCTGAAATTTATTTTCATGAAGTTATGTGATATGTCAACAAATGTCCTACAAAATCTTTCAAGGCCATTTTTATAGCATCATGAAACTCCTTGTTTACACTTAAAGATGTAATGTGATGTTATCTGAATTAAAATAAAAAAATATTAAAAGAAACCAACTGCACACATATTCACAGGTAAATTTCCTTACAAATTTGTTGCGAATTCTTCAGCTGTACTCCATCAGAATAATACATCATGCGCCATGCTCATTTCACGTAATTGAAGAGGCCTCTCCGAGTCAAACTTGTCCCGAACTAATCTTCAGCTGCCTACTGCCGAGCTAACGATGCACCTCAGGAATTTGCAGTGCATAACTCATTCATACGTGGCAGCGTCATGCTGCTGCAATATGCAACTCATAACGATGCATCCTCGAATGCTGGTCGTCGTTGCAGCAGCACAGTTGAGGGCCATAATTAAAACATAAACTTTGTGCAAACACCACCTCTTGAAGCACGCATCACCACACAGCTCGCACCTGGAGTCATGCCCTTGGGTGGCATCACACGTGGTGTTTGTCGTTTTTCGTAGTGCTCAAATGGCCCATAAAAGTTAATATTTTATTCAATTGCCAAATTATGTGATCAATACAACTCTGAACAAATAATAACCAAATACGTAATTTATGAGAAAATCATGAAAAATGTGCCAAGAGAGCATGAACACAACTAGAGATGCCTAGCCAAAGTTTCCGGCCCTGAAGCCTGGGGTGACCCCCAAGGGAGTGTGGAGGTTTACATGATGCAACAAAACAAACTTGACTCCGTACGCGAATCCGTGTTCCACTTCATTCTTGGAAGCCAGGTAGAGTGGATCTCCGGTGAGGTGTTGTAAATTGGAGACGGTTATGCACTTCGGAGAAGCACCGAATTTGTGCTGAGAAAACCACACTTTCGTGGAGTTTTCTTTGAAGTGTTTGACAGGTGCGAGCGTAATTTGGTGACGAGATGAGTTACGAGGGGTACTCCCTGGACGTACGTTTGTGTTTGCTCACGCTAGTAAGAACTCATTCCTTTCTCATTAGAAGTATCCTCTAAAGTGTCACCGTCACAAATGACAGCAAATGTCTTCTCAAAACATATCCAACAGCATTTCTAAACTTTGTCCACTCCAAATGCTTCCAGAACTGTTCAGATCCCACTAACTGCTCCCTAACACTAGTCTTGTAACCAGCTATGTGAACCACAATTGCAAATTCAACAGCACTAAGCAGCGAGATGACTGACAGGCAGAGGCCCGACGAATTTCATAAAGTCACTCAGTCCCCAAGGATGATGACGCCCAAAAACAATAGTTCCTCTCTCTCTCTCTCTGCAAATTATTTTTGTCAACGGGACAGTTTTGTGGAAGGATCCCTCCAAAGAGTCAGCAAAGTTAGTTCAAGGGTAGGGTGTCCCGGAATGTTGCGTTCCGATGAATTCTGGACTCTCTTTACATAACATTTCGGCGAAAGTGTAATCCAATCTAAAAAGCAAACCCCTGAAAGCTTCACGACCCAGTTGGGCGGGGTTTTTTTCGGAAAGGACACTCTCACAGAATACACTTCCTGAGCTTTAGGGTTGCTGTCCTTTTTTGTGTCTGCCCACAATCCTCGCCTACGAGGAATATGAATATTTTTCCACTCTGGTCTAGTCTTTTCCATCATGAATATGGAACGATGCAGGCATATGCAACACCACCAGCTACAATGAGTTGAGCAAAGTGACCCACCAGCATCACCCCTCCAGGAATGGTTCCACTGGACCAAGGGGAATCGCTCTGGGCGCAAAGCCGGAAGCCGTATGTGTCAGGCTAGAGTGTGAGAGAGAGTTGGCAGTTTTAAATGCTGTGACATGGCCACATCGAGCCCCCACACAGTTGACATGGAAAACTGCAACGGTTTGTTTGTAAAGTGAACTTTAATTGTATCAACTCTTGCTGCACTCCATAAAACACCATGCGTCTCCATTATAACAACTGGTGTTCACTCCCAGTCCATACTCGAAGTGAACTAACCTTGTAAGAGATGTGCTTCCGGTGTCAGGGCGTACAAAACTGATGGGACTCTTCCTTAAAATACCCAGGGTCGGCGTGACGCTCGAGTTTAATCAAAAAGCCAAGAAAACCCTGCGAATGACTAAGGGAAACTACTTTATTTTCGCGTAAGGTCGACAATTTATTCCGGGAATACCTTCCAACTTCCACTAGCTCACACGTCCCGTCCCACTTCCTTATAACTACTCCTACCTCACACGTCCTCTTCTTCTTTTCGCACTTCCGGTGCACGCGTTCGGGGCCCCGTTCTCGCCGCTCTGCCGTCGTCGCTGCTCCTTCCTGCTGTCGTCGACGCTCCTCCGGCGCTCTGCCAAGGGGGTGGCTTCTACGTCAGTCGGATGGACCCTCCGACGCTTCGGCTGCAACCTTCAAGGACCCTCGCCTGCCGTCCGCGCCCTTCCTGTGCTTGGTGACGTGCAACAGGCTTCGACGGTGTCCGGGGACTCCGTCGGAACAGTCCGGGGTTAGGGTTCGCGGTTATAACGGTAACGGCCTGGCGGTCGAACAATGTCCAGCGAGACGCTGACGGTTCGTACGGGTGGATCACCGGGCCGGATGTCGCACGGCCGGGGTGAAACCGATCGGTGTTCACGTAGTGAACAATAGAACCCAAAGGGGTCCTGGATGAGGGATTCAAAATGGCGGTTAGGGTATTGTCAGGCTAGGGGTTTGTTCGGGGATTTTCCTGGGGTTTTCCGGTCATACCTGGATGTCCAAATCTCCTACGGGAAACTCCTGCTCTCTCGGCACGGCCACGGATGTAGCTCTTCCGGGCACTTCCCAATCCTCCAAGGATTCACTACTTCAACACTGGTACACTGACTTCGCGGGTGAGGGTTGCTATTGGCGACAACCTTTCCGCGGTAGATATCCGGACTTAATGACCGAGCAACGGTCAGACCAAAATCCCGAACCCCTGACCTCTTACGCGCCAACCCATCTCCTCCTCATCCTGTCATCCTCAAGGATTACGCACATTCACCACCCCCAATGGCCGCCCATGCGATGATATGCAGCAGCGCTCCTGGTGGTGACTAGCGGTAACGACGCACGGTGTGGGACTTCCAGCTTCGGGTTTCTTGCTTGCTGGGCGTCGTCCTGGTAACTTCCCGTCGACAAACACAACGTCTTCTTGGCACAATAATTTACATTTAAATAATTTAACACAAAATTCGCGACGAGTCACATCAATTATTGTACACAACACTCACACTGGTTACACCATAAAAATTGAAAAGCTCCAACCCTCCTAATCACAAACAACAACAAAAGTTTAGCATAATATTCTCGTCATGTGGGAAATCAGCCACATCATCGTCGCATTAATTCTAAGCCACCAACCAGTGCTGTGCCGGAATCTATCAGGCAGGCAATCATTGATTTCCTGATGGATTACACTCCCCCACACGTTCCGACGAAGAACGACGGAGCACATTCTGTCGTCATTATGGGAGAACAATTTTCCGTACGGGATGTGACTTACCACAAGAAGAGCTGCTCTCCTTTGGCAGAAGGAAGAACAGGTTCCTTTTTTTTTCGTCTCGAAGTTGGTGTGTGTTGGGTGGAGGAGCAAAAAACAATCAACCGGAAGTAATCTGCTCATTCCGCTCAATCAGTTTCCAGGAAAATTGATCCGTTGAGGAACTGGCTCGTTTGAGACCGGGATGCACAATTGAAAAAAGAGCTTTGTTAGTTGTTTAGGAGTGAAAATAATAAATTAAAACCAACCGTTTAATTTAAATCAAATTGGGTAAATCCAATGTTTTCACAAAAAGAATGTTGTTTATTCTTCACAAAAACAATCTGCTGGCATCGGATCATTTATTTGTACATCTTTCAAATAGATTCCATGAATGTGTCACTAAAATTTTAACCAATAGCTTAGCATTTTAACTGTTCTTTTTTTGAACATTCCATTCCATTTCCAGTAACTCAGAGGAGTCAAATAAAGATTTACATCCGATAAAATCTAATAAAAGTCTGAGTTTTTACTATCTCTCTCACTAGGTAGCCTGCAGTAGTATTCCAGAAGCCCTAAATCCAAAACCCGACAAAAACAAGCCCCGCCTAAAAAAACAGTAAATTACAGCTCGGTACCGAAACGTGACGAGTTCCATGGAAAAGTCGCCGAAGCAAAAAAGTTTGAAAAACTGCCGGCGGTCTTGATATTGAAAAGCATTTTTTTTTTTTTCAACGCGACGAACTTGATGCTTGCTGGCTGTCGGATGCTGCAATTTTGAATTTCCCGATTTTATTCCACCATCCCAAACGGTATCTGTGCGTGTGGCTCTCTTCGCTGGAGTTGGCTTTCACTCATTCTGTGTAATTTGCATAATTTGATTTGCCGCTTTGATGTTGAGCGACGCGAAAATACGTTTGCCTGTTTTGCAGATTTTCAACTGCTAAAAAGCGCACAAACAGGGTTGAGGAACGTAAATTTGAGTACTTATTGTACAACATAACAACCAGACGTTTTTAATCGTTTACCTATTTTTAAGATACTTTCTTAACCAAATTTGACAAATTCTTACTTTATAAAATCTCACACTTTCGAACAATAAAAAATATCTCGAAATGTGGACAGATTTTGCGTCAGAAAAAAAAATGTAAGTTCACATCTGCATACGCGTAAATTCACGTATTCCACATAAATTGAGGTAAAATTACACAGAAAAAGAAGTAATATTCAAACATTAAATTTTCAACCTTCCAAAATTCAACTTTTTCACTGTGTTTGCTCTGAATTATTGCTTGGACAAGTGTACTGTTTGCTTTTGAATCTTTTAAATTATTTATCGTTAAGCACGTACTGAAAAAATAGATCACTTGTAAAATTAATTTAAAAAAAAACTACAAACAATTTTGGCAGCTGTTCATACGAAAATGGTACGCAAATATTTAAAAATATGTAACTTTTCAATGAATTTTTTGATTGATTTGTTGTCTTCGGTAAAGTTGTAGGTATTTAGGACCATTCAGATAAAATAGGTACTCGGAAAAAATGTAGTGATTTTTAATTAACTTTTCTTCTCAAAAAAATCCATTTCACAAAATCTGTATCTTTTTAATTTTTGATTTTTTTAAATTTATTATGGACCAAATCCCGCTATTCAGAAGTATGGAAAAAAAATTGCCGACGGGTTAATTTTTTCTTAAATAGTTAGTAGTACCGTCATTAGGGGTGACATTGGGTTTGAGGGGTGAGATTGGGTCATACAAATTTAAGCATTTGTGTATGACCCAATCTCACCCCCAGACCCAAAGTCACCCCTGATGACGGTAGGTAAAATTCAAAATATATTTATCGAAAAGATCGAATAATTTCACGAATGCTTCATTTTCTGACGTTGAAAATCGGACCATTAGTTACTGAGATATCGACATTAGAAAACGGAGGGTTGTTTGGGCGAGACTTAAAAAAATCAATTGTCCTGTTTCTTTTTCATTTATCCGCTGTATCTCAGCATCCAGTGGTCCAAACATCAATGTTTCCGCAACGAAATTGTAGGAAATTTTCTGAACTTTTCGAAAAAAATATTTTCAGGAATGGACAATCATGGGCACTATTTTAAAAAATTAAAGAGTAAACCGGAATTTTTCGGTACTCTTAATAATAAAAAAATTAAAGTACTTTTCGATTGCAAATTCGATTTTACATAAATTTTTATGTAAAATCGAATTTGCAATCGAAAAGTATTTTACAAATTTAAATGTGGTCAAAAATGTTATGTACAAGATTTCAATTTTTTACAAAAATCACTATTTAAAAAAAAGTATAACTCGTCAGCAAAATTTTGGTCCATATTTATGAATGGCCTAAAAAATGCAGGGTTTTGTCCCCTAAAACATATAAAAAACTTCAAAAATCAATAATACGGATTTTGAGAAAATTGATTTTTGTGAAAACAAGCTAATTTGAAAAGCACATTTTTTTTTCTGTGTGCCTATTTTTTTCTGAATAGTCCTCAAAGATTCCTACAACTTTTCCCAAGACACCAAATCATTAAAAAAATCCTTGAAAAGTTACAGATTTTTTCGAAAATTTACGTACCATTTTTTTGTATGAACAACTGCCAAAATTGTACGGAGATTTGTATGGGTGAACCAATGACACAAAATGGCTTCTTTGGTAATAGGAAAGGCCCCCACAAAGTTTGAGCCAAATAAAAAAATGTAAGTAAAATCCATTTCCGGGTTCGGTTGCTCAATGGCCAAATAAAAAAAAATATGTTAACTTTAAACTTATGAAGCAGGAAAGGATTTGAGAAAACTTAAAGAATTACTCATTCATAAAAGTCAGTGCAATAAAACCCGTATTATATTCAAATCAGCTAAATTTGCAATTCACTCATTGTAAGGAACCCTTTCAATATTGTGCAGTTTGTTTTACGACTAATAAAGCGTTTATGAATATTTCAATGGTTCACTTGAATGCAGCAGCTACAAGAAACCGCTGATTCAAATTTGAATAATCGAACATTTAGCTGATTGTTGATTTCAATTAGAAATGTATACGCCTGCACGAGCCATTCTTGGCTCACTGAATCATCAATTCAGGGTTAAAATAAACACCGTTTTCACCTCCTCAAAACCACCCACAACCCTCCACGAGTGGTCACCCTCATAATTTATGTAACCGAACCCCTTTCCCACGCAAATGACGACGGTGGCGGCGACAAATATTCCACCTTCCCACGTGGAGGTTCCACGTGCAACGTCCACTTAACACCCCACAAATCATTGTTTCTTTGATGAATGAAGTTTGATCCAATCGCGCTTTTTTTTCGTCGTTGGCTGGGTCAGCACACGTTTTTGGCCAGCGGTAAGGTTAATGGGCTGTGGTCGTTTGCCATGAAGGCGGGCTTCCAGCCGGAAAGGTGACAATTGATTCTGTGCCAACATTGGACATAGTCATGGCGTTAATGGGGTGGCAAAGTGATTTAATATGTCGATCTGTTGCGTGAAAATCCTTAGTCATTCGCTTGGTTGAGCATGATGCTGGAACTTTTTTGCACAACCAAAAACACAAGTTGAACTTCCCGAAGAACACGTGGTGCTGTACTTTTTGGTAAAACACAGGTGCATCCAATTGTTTTTACCGGAGGTAGAGTTCAAACAGAGGGTTCAAATCAATAAATCAGATTGAGAAAATCCAAGTGCGCTGAACTTTTGCAAACACCAGTGAAAAACTACAAATTGATTGCTTCAAGCAGTAGTTTTGTGGAAAGTTTACACGGAAGTAAGCCACTGCTTGAACAAATCGATTGCCGAAAAGTGTACCAAGTAACATAAATCTGCAGCAAAAAAAAAAGGGAAAAAACAACTCGCATTCCAAAATCTGAGAAAAACAATGCCGTCATGAAATTTCGAATTCTGCTGCCACGTGCAACTCCCTCGAAATCGAATTACAAGCCGCCGCAATCCAATTTGGCATCGAACGCGCGGCGTGGGTTGATTTGTTGAAAACAAAATCACTTCTTCGGGGAAGCGCGCGTGATTTACCCCTCAATCAACACCGGTTTTATCTGTGTAATGGATGATTATTGGAAAGTTACTTTAAGCATTCTGTGAGAGGACTATTACAATTTCAATTTTTTTTATAAGCATTGAAATATTTTCAATTTTAATTCAATTGTGTTTTTATTAGAATTTAACAGTTCTGTTCAAGGATGTAACATTTGCAATTCAGAGATTTGGAGAACCTTTCAAATAAGATCAAATCATAAGCCTTTGCAGGGAGGATACATATTTCTGCGTTTAGATTTTGCTAACTGGGTGTTCTTTTAGGGAAAATAAATTTTGAGAAAAAACCCTAGATCTATGTTTGGCTTAAAAACTAATATCACAGTTGTTGGCGGAGGAGTGCTTCGATGAGCGGATTCGTTGACATCCTACACGAAGTCCTGAAGGTTCTCGTTGCCCTTTCGATGCTTGCGTCGATGGTGTCGACGCCGGCCAGCTTGTGTAGATCGTCGGTCGGGTACCACGGGTCCAGGTTGTGCACCATCTTGAGCAGCTTGTTCTGCTTCACCTGGAGTCGCTTACGGTGCGATTTGGCGCAGTTGCCCCAGACCACAGCAGCGTAGGTCAGCATTGGACGGATGATGCACTTGACAACGAGCGACTTGTTCTTGATGCTCAGCTTCGACCGCCGATTCAGCAGGTAGTAGAGCGCTTTGGTGGACCGATCCACCTTCCCGATGATGTAGTTCACGTGCTTGTCGTACTTTAGCTTCTTGTCATGCACCACTCCCAGGTACGTGACTTCGTCGTCCCACGTTGCAGGCTGGCCGTTGACGCTGATCGATCTGCGGGGAAGGTGCCGAGCAGCACGCCTCCTGGTGAAGAAGATGGACTGGGTTTTCCCAGCGTTCAGCTTGATGCGCCACTTCCGCTGAAACTCCTCGAGGTTGTTTTGTGCCGCTTGCAGGTGGGTGACGACGATCTTCGGGTCCTTATCCGATGCCAAGTAAGCAGTGTCATCCGCAAAGAATGCGTACGACACTCCATCGATCATCGGCACGTCGGAGGTAAGGATGTTGTAGAGAGTCGGGCTCAACACTGATCCTTGGGGCACGCCGAAGGGGATGTTGTGGACGGAGGAACGCTCGCCATTCACCGTCACCGTAAACGACCGCTTTGTCAGGAACGACTCGACGATCTTGACCAGGAACGGCTGGAGGTTCGAGCGGAAGAGCTTGTAGACCACGGCGTCCTGCCACACGGAGTCGTAGGCCTTTTCGACGTCGAGAAGGATCATGCCGGTCGACTTCCCCGCCAGGAAACCGCGCTTCACCATCTCCGAGATACGGGCGAGTTGGTACACCGTTGAGTGCCCCGGCTTGAAGCCGAACTGCTCGTGTGGGATGAGTTGCTCCGTCTCCAGGTGACGGTTTATCCGGGCGAGGATCACCCGTTCCAGGAGTTTGCTCAGGCTGCTCAAAAGGCTGATCGGGCGGTAGTTACCTGGATTGGTTATGTCCTTGTTCGCCTTTGGGATGGCGATCACGTTCGCGTGTTTCCAGCCGGCCGGAAAGTAGCCCAAGGCCAGGCAAGCGTTGAAGATTTTGGTCAGGACGACCAACCCTTTTCTTGGCAGCTGCTTGAGGCACGTATTCCGGATTCCGTCTTGCCCAGGAGACTTCCGGTTTTTGAGCGTGCGGATGATCGCCTTGACCTCTTTCGGCTTGACAAGGGCGGCCGGAGTCACGGGAGGAGTTGTCGCTCGGATGTGGCCAAGCGCGTTCTCCACAGCGGCCGATGTTTCGGGATCACCTGGTTGCTCGTTGTTGTGGGTGTGGCATCCTGAACATTAACCAAAGTTAGCTAGTCAGCGATAAGCGTGTAGAGCTGTGTATGTGTGAGTGTAAAGCGAGCGTGGATGGGTAGTCAGTCTGGAAGATGAAGCCGAACAATAAAGATGGAGCTCGGCTCCCTTGTAGATGACAAAGAGTGTGTAGTTTAGTTATTATTAAATAGGAGAATATCACATTGGCGATCCTGCCATGTTGATTAATAGTGATTTTGTGAATAAAGTTTGACAAAAAAAAAATAATGGAAAAGTCAATTTCCTTTAGTGGAAAAAATAAATAAATTAAATTGCGTGATCCGAAATTTTGCGCAGCAGGACGGCTTTCCATCGGATTGGGAAGGCAGGACGGCATCCAGATGCCAGAAGGCAGCCGAGATTCTGGAGTTTTGGTGAGCATGTTCCGGTTATTTTGTTTGTGTGAAGCGAGCGGAGCAGAAAGATGTGTGTATGTGTGAAAGTATGAGTGTGTGAGAGTGTTTTGCGTGATGATCGCGTGCACGGCCTGATAGCTGGGTTGGGATGTTCAAGAGGTTTGACTATGTGTGGCTCGATTTGGTTTTGGCAAGAAGTCGACGACGGGTTGGTGTGTGTTCTTCCCTTAACATGTCTAAACGAAGCACACGAACGCTGTGCCGAAGTTTCTCCCTTTTTCATCTCCCCCGCGTTGCGTCTTGCGACCAAACTAAATTTATCTCTTGCATCCGTCACGGCATGCAAAGATCGCAGCAATCCTTGATTTCGCGTTGCGCTGCCATCACTCAGATTAAAAAAAATTGTGCGGGAGGAGGAGGAGGCGAGATTAAGGGGAGCAGGGCTTAATGTGTGTGTTTGTTGTTTAGTTTTGAAATGTCAGTTTTTTTTTTTTTCTTCCGCGGAGTGAATGTGTGCTGCACCGGCGCGAGCGGCGCACTCAAGTAGTTTTGTTTATATGATGCACGATTAAGGGGTTCTGATTGAAGTAGTCAATTATAACATTACCCAAAATTGGGTGCGCGGAAGTGTGATGATTACTATATACACGATGCCGAGTTTTCAACAGGAATTAGAAAAAAAATGGTCGGATATGTTCAGATAATTATTCAGCAGATTTGTGTCATTTGTATTGCTTCTGTATAATTTGTAGGCTTTTTGTTTTCTAATTTTTAAATTTCTTAGTTGTGGAGTGAACCACACTGGGTATTTATTGCCTGTGTTATTACGTCGTTTTTTTTTTTTTTTTCTAGAAGTTCGGTTTCTGATGTTATAGTGTTAATTTCTGTTTAGAATATTCGTACTAATTCGTCGATATTTCCTTCATTATTAAATAAATTTTGCCAGTCAATTGCAACTAGCTTACGTTTGGCTTCTACAAAGATTATTTTATTGTATTTCAGGACTTCTTCATATTCCCAGTCAAGTGTGTTTTTATGAACATTAATAGAATATTCTATTGTTCACGCAGAAAAATATTTTGTAGAATCAGCCTGCACGACGTTTGATTCAACAACATTTTTGTTGAATATAATCAACGCCGATTTTGCGTTGAAACAAACCTTGATTTTCTCAATTCCACAAAAATCTTTTGTTGTTTTGAAAAAGTTGCTTTGACGTTTAGCGTTGATTCAACAAACATCTTGATTTTCAAATCAACGTTTTGTTGAATCAAATATGCCTTATTTTTCTGCGTGGTGTATGGAAGCCTTCATTCTTCCAAAGAGGATTTACAGAATCTTGAAAGTCACATGAAAGTCTTCAATACAGTTAGTGAATTACAGGTCTAAAATTGATTTTCTTTGGTTTTTTTTTTTAATGATTGATTTGGAAAAGTCCATAATTTGCAATGTTGTCAAAGAGAAAATGCAAAGTTTAGTCGCTTATAAAAAAAAGCTTCATTGCCAAAAGAGACTTAAGTATAGATTTCTTTACATTTGTTTTACATTTGGAAGCCTGTGAATATTTACTGTAAGGCCTGAAGTTAAAAAAAAGCAGTCATGAGGGTTTGTGTAAAATCATTGGATTTAGAAATACAAAATGTATCTTTAATATTTTAATATGACAGAAAGTTTAGCTTCGTAACGTCTAGTTTGAGATCCCAAAGGTCCTCGATGGAAATATATTATGTTAGTTAAAGTATTTTTAAATTTATTAAAAATAAAAGTTGAATTGTTGTAAATCATAACCAATTTGCTATGTTGCGTTTGTTGTTGAATAGTTTGGGAGATCTTTGCGAATATGCAAAAACATGAAAAGTTGATGCTTAGCATTGGAGAAACATTTGCTTTTTCGTGTTAAACTGTGTGTACCTTCACTGAATGCAATTGCGTAACAAAAAATTATAATAATGAAGCCATCTATCAAACAATAATTCAAGGAATTATAACGACACTACAGTAATACCGTTGCTACTGGAAAAAGAAAAAAAACATTTTTTGTAAGAGAAAGTGGATAGAACGTGCAAGATTTCAATAAAATTTATGATTTTAGAGCATATAAAAGAGTTCCTGAAAAGTTGAGTCGGGTTCAGCCCAAGGCCAACTGCAACAAAAGAGTTCCTGAAAAGTTGAGTCGGGTTTAGCTTAAGGCCAACTGCAGCAAAAGAGTTCCTGAAGAGTTGAGTCGGGTTTAGCCCAAGGCCAACTGCAGCAAAAGAGTTCCTGAAGAGTTGAGTCGGGTTTAGCCCAAGGCCAACTGCAACAAAAGAGTTCCTGAAAAGTTGAGTCGGGTTTAGCCCAAGGCCAACTGCTGCTAGAGATTGAGTCGGGTTTAGCCCAAGGCCAATCGTCCTAAAAAGTTGAGTCGGGTTTAGCCCAAGGCCAACTGCAGCAAAAGAGTTCCTGAAGAGTTGAGTCGGGTTTAGCCCAAGGCCAACTGCAACAAAAGAGTTCCTGAAAAGTTGAGTCGGGTTTAGCCCAAGGCCAACTGCTGCTAGAGATTGAGTCGGGTTTAGCCCAAGGCCAATCGTCCTAAAAAGTTGAGTCGGGTTTAGCCCAAGGCCAACTGCAGCAAAAGAGTTCCTGAAGAGTTGAGTCGGGTGTAGCCCAAGGCCAACTGCAACAAAAGAGTTCCTGAAAAGTTGAGTCGGGTTTAGCCCAAGGCCAACTGCTGCTAGAGATTGAGTCGGGTTTAGCCCAAGGCCAATCGTCCTAAAAAGTTGAGTCGGGTTTAGCCCAAGGCCAACTGCAGCAAAAGATTTCCTGAAGAGTTGAGTCGGGTTTAGCCCAAGGCCAACTGCAACAAAAGAGTTCCTGAAAAGTTGAGTCGGGTTTAGCCCAAGGCCAACTGCTGCTAGAGATTGAGTCGGGTTTAGCCCAAGGCCAATCGTCCTAAAAAGTTGAGTCGGGTTTAGCCCAAGGCCAACTGCAGCAAAAGAGTTCCTGAAAAGTTGAGTCGGGTTTAGCCCAAGGCCAACTGCTGCTAGAGATTGAGTCGGGTTTAGCCCAAGGCCAATCGTCCTAAAAAGTTGAGTCGGGTTTAGCCCAAGGCCAACTGCAGCAAAAGATTTCCTGAAGAGTTGAGTCGGGTTTAGCCCAAGGCCAACTGCAACAAAAGAGTTCCTGAAAAGTTGAGTCGGGTTTAGCCCAAGGCCAACTGCTGCTAGAGATTGAGTCGGGTTTAGCCCAAGGCCAATCGTCCTAAAAAGTTGAGTCGGGTTTAGCCCAAGGCCAACTGCAGCAAAAGAGTTCCTGAAGAGTTGAGTCGGGTGTAGCCCAAGGCCAACTGCAACAAAAGAGTTCCTGAAAAGTTGAGTCGGGTTTAGCCCAAGGCCAACTGCTGCTAGAGATTGAGTCGGGTTTAGCCCAAGGCCAATCGTCCTAAAAAGTTGAGTCGGGTTTAGCCCAAGGCCAACTGCAGCAAAAGATTTCCTGAAGAGTTGAGTCGGGTTTAGCCCAAGGCCAACTGCAACAAAAGAGTTCCTGAAAAGTTGAGTCGGGTTTAGCCCAAGGCCAACTGCTGCTAGAGATTGAGTCGGGTTTAGCCCAAGGCCAATCGTCCTAAAAAGTTGAGTCGGGTTTAGCCCAAGGCCAACTGCAGCAAAACAGTTCCTGAAGATTGAGTCGGGTTTGCCCGAGACTAGCTGCAGCTACCGAAAGAGTCAGGTTGAGTTATTTTAATGAGGAGGTTTTCACAGTAGAGTACAAAATTATGCAAAAGAATAGATAATAACATGATTAAAAATAATAAAAAAATTACAACAGAAGAATCATAATCTTTGACCAATTCATATACGCAGCCAGTTCAAAGAAAGTTGCTGAAAAGTTTTAGGATCACGCTTCAGTATAATGAGTTAATAATAAAAAAAAACGCGAAAATGTTTCGCAAAAATTTTCCACAGGGAAGGAAGGATATGGCACCATTGCCTGCAAAGAACGCAACGAAAAGAATGATGGAACCTTATACAAATTTAGCGACACTATAAATTTCTCAATGAACAGATCCACTGTAAAAAAAAAAACCGGAAAATCATCAAAGATATTATACAAACAATGTTCCATTGTATATAGAGGTAAAGCAGGGATCTATGTAGTCAATGTATGTTTAATGACTAAATAAAGAAAGAACAAATATAATCTATTACTACATTTAAACATGCTAAAAAATATATATAGTATAAGGCACGAAATTCGAAATAGCGATCCACGAATGTAAAATTTGTATCAATCAAATTGTAAATAAATAACATTACATACGTACGTCAGTCAACATGGCCAAATATGTTTATCTCTGAATCGAGGAATCTGTTTACGGAAACAATTACAAAAAGCCAAATTGTTAAATCATAAATCTAGTGTAACTACCACTACAAAGTTGAATGTGGATCTTTGTGAAACACATTGTTGTTGAAGGTAAAGCCTTGAATCACTCTTTTAGAAAAAGCGTTCTCATCACACAATGCTCCTTAATCAATTTCATAAATTTATAACCCAATAGGAAGATTCCAGTGGTTTTAGTTTAAAAATAATAATAATAATAATGGTTCCATCTAAACAAAGTGATAGAAAGCTCAATAGGCGAAGAACAATCAAGGTGTAATATAATTTGTTAAATTAGTGGATGGAAATAGGACCGAGTTCTAAACCAATAAAACATACATTTTAGCTGGGAGAGGAATCCTTAGAGAGTTTTCATTTTTAATGTTATAATACGATTAAATGCGTTACAAAGAGGTTCATGGTTTACCGTACATGAGATACGTGGTTTTCACATTATATGTTACGTATTAGAGCTTGGTATACGGGCAGGCGTGGTGGAATGGTTACGCTGTCTGCTTTGTAAGCGGATGATCATGGGTTTCATATGCTCCAACCTAAAACGTCGGTCCCGGTGTTGTTAGGCCGTTAAGTCATTCCTGATATGGGAGTCGTCTCCCTGCTATAAAAACAAACAACACACCAAACCAAGCCTGATCCGGTGGAATCGCTGGTGGCGGTTTGACTCGCAATCCAAAGGTTTGCAATTCAAACCCAGGGGTTTTTAGGTTCCTTGGAGTAGAAAGAGGTTTGGGTGCCTTTGGACTCTTAGGTTCGAGCTGAAACTTGCAATATAGACCACAGAAATCCTGAGGGTCGTCAAAGTGGATGGTATTTTTTTTCTCGTACTGCTGATTTTAGTTTTTTTTTTTCTCTCTTTTCTTCATTATTTTTTCGCTACTTTAGTTGACTCGGAGGAAACCAGGATAGATGGACGATCAATGATTACGCAAAGAAGGGAAATGGACCCGCATCATTGGCATCGTTGATATCGGCAGCCGATAGCCCTACGGGACGGACACTTCACCAGGCGTTGCAAAACATGAGATGAGAAGCGGCAGAAAGGATTTTAGTTTTATATTAACTTTAAAGTTTTGTTAGTGTACTTATTATAACATTCAATTTGGCAAGGGGAGGATGTGGCATCCTGAACATTAACCAAAGTTAGCTAGTCAGCGATAAGCGTGTAGAGCTGTGTATGTGTGAGTGTAAAGCGAGCGTGGATGGGTAGTCAGTCTGGTAGATGAAGCCGAACAATAAAGATGGAGCTCGGCTCCCTTGTAGATGACAAAGAGTGTGTAGTTTAGTTATTATTAAATAGGAGAATATCACAGTGGGCAGCGGCGAATGCACTCACGAGCGCTTCGGCTTTCGCTGAAGGGCTCGCTACAAGGTCTCCGTTGACGTTCAGCGGGGGGCTGTACTTGACCGTGTTCCGGATGTTGCGGGTAAGCTTCCAGAACTTGTTGCTGCCGTTGTCCAGCGTCCTTAGCAAGGTGCCGAAGTTTTTGTAGCGGTGTTCGGCGCTTTTGGTGCTGATGACGTTGTTCAGGTGGGTCACCACCGCTCCGATGAGCGGGTCCCGTCGGATTAGCAGCTTCAGCTCGTCGGGAATGTCCTTCTTCTGAGGTAGGATCCTACGCGCAGGAACAGCGGCTTCCTCAGCTGCTTTGAGGATGGCGGTGAACTTGTCGATGGCGTCGTCGATTTTCTCCGAGCGATCCAGATCGTTGATCCAGCTTGCGTTAAGGTCGACCTCCCGCTCGATCGAGCGAGCAAATGTGCTCCAGTTCGCTCTGTCGAAGCATCGGACGAGTCTTCTAGCCGGGGCGACTGGAACGTCAGCGTCGATCGTAAAGGTGACCGGCAGATGGTCCGACGACAGTTCGACGTGCGTTATCGGCTTCGACATCAGCACCAGGTTGTTTGAGATGACCAGGTCCAACGTGGAAGGCCTTCCTCGTCCAGCGGGGCAGCGGGTGGGAGTATCCGGAGCGTGTATGAAGATGTCCTTGGACTCGTACTCTTGGTGCAGTATTTGTCCTGCCTTGTTGGCCCTGGTGCAGTTCCACATCCTATGCCGCGCGTTCAAATCACCCACCAGGAAGACTGACCCATCGATGCTGCTGAGCTGCCGTATTTCGCGTCGGAACTGACAAAGCGTTGCCCTGCGGGTCGAGCCAGGGTAGTAAGCAGCAACGATGTTCACTGGTGCGGGATCCACATTGATCGTGACCCCAACGGACTCGATTGCCCGGGTCGAAGTTTCGAGCTTGGAGTACTTTATCCCGTTACGCACCAGAAGTGCAACTCCTCCCCCTCGAGCAGCATCCGGCGAATTACGGTCCGCGCGAACAATGGTGTAGTTTTCGTGGTACACCGAGTTGTTGAGCTGCAGCCAGGTCTCCGTGATTACAGCGATGTGAGAGGACTATTACAAATATTCGTCGACATAATTTTCCACACAATTTTGACATTTGTCAAAACATTTTGAATGTAAATCAAATAAGCATTGACCGAGCCACGTAGCCTAGTGGTAACGCTCCCACCTAGTAAGCGGTAGATCGGGGTTCAAATCCCGGCTCGGACCAACACAACTGGTGATCGTTTCTCTTCTGGATTCGATTGCTTAGTAAAGGGAAGGTAGTGTATCGTCACAAACTGGACCTTATCACGACACCTTAGGAAGGCGACCTATGGAATGTTAACATTAACCTTAACATGTTAACATTAAGTTGAGATTGAAACTGCCACTGAATCCGCTTTGTAAATGCCGGCCCCGATACTCTTCAAGGGTGTTCCCCTCAGGAACTGGGAAAGATTTACTTATTGAAAAAAACCCACGGGTCCCCCACAGACCGTTATTATGAATAAAAAATTTCCACCCAAACCAATGATTGTACATGGTTTCTGGGACCATTCTGCACCTCTGGGCCGAGTTTCAAAATATTTGCCGGCAGAATTGTCGAATACGGTCAGTTTTAGTATTTTGAGTAGAAATTAAGGGGAAATCACATGTAAAATGCGTAGGAATAGTTCAAAGTTTTAATGTTTTAACTCTAAAACGTTACTGATCATGGTTTAAAATTTTATTTACGTCTAGCAGAATGATATAAAATGATTTATGGGACTGACTTAGAAGGATTAAGCCTTACTTAAGTGACTTAAGTACATTATTTACAAGTTTATACATACATATCTAATGAAAACTCCTACATTAGGAAATTTCAAGTCAAGGAATCCTAGATTGCACACAAATTATATAAAATGGGGTGACTTTGGGCCCAGGGGTGACATTGTACCAAATTTTACGATTTTATAATAGCTAGATAGCTTAACAACAAGCTCGATAGGCTTGAATTGTAAGGTTTAATCGTTGCAAATATTGTTCTAAGTTTATGTTGCATTCTCCCATAATTTTCAAAAATGGCATAAAAAGTATGATAAGCACGAAAAACAAAAAAAAATAAGATAAAGCTTTAGTGTTATTAGCCTTATTGTTCTAACTCGACAAGAGTTTAAGGACACAAACTACAACTACTGATATACAAAAGGTACATCGTATGCAAGTATTTGAAGTCCAATAGCCCACACGTATTTGACTAAACTATTTTCAAATTTTGCCAAGCATGTTAAAAGAGTGGATGAGTGATTGTGTTTTCACGTGGGGCAGGAATAAGATTTGTTTTGCTGGATATATTATTAGCAAACGTACTTAGTGATCAATAATATATTTCAATGAATTCTAACGATGATCAAACTGTATCAACAACACTTTATTCAATTATAAAATACAATATTTTATGATGATAAATATGTTTAAAATTCATTATTGGTTGGAAATATTAATCTGGTGGGAAGTTGTGTCTAGACCTTTTACTTATAATAATCAATATCAAACTCCGAAATAACTCTGCAAACATGTATGGGCTAAATTATAGCTGAAGTACTCTCTGGATTTCATTCGTATGGTGAAATTTGTGAACGTTTAAAAACAAAAAGGAGAATTTTATTTTGCAATACTACAAACTTGCTATATCACTAAATTTGATGCCTTAATTATTTTGATTGTTTTATTTAATATCAGTAGGAGTTGATTCAGAACTAATCATTTTGCGCATCATTTTCAAAATTGTCACTTCTAGGTGTTTTAAATCAACAGGCCTTATTAAAACCGAATTTGCAGATTTGCGTAGCAATATCATCAAATTCTTATGTGGGAACATAAAAAGACCAAATTAATCCGACTACAAATACAATAATTATCATAAAATTCAAGCCTAATAAAACCATCTTAAGTCGTTTGTTGGTACAATGTCACCCCTGGGCTCAAAGTCACTCCATCTATATATATAAAAAATTTCGACGGTTTTGTTCGAACGCGAATCAGTTCAATACGGAGCGTCGGATCGAGGTGCTTTTTGTTGCGTTGGGTTCGTATAAGCCCAAGGAAGGTTTTTACGCTAATAAGTTGACAATTTGGCCACTCTGGGACCGATTCCGGAGCATCTGCAGATTGCATGGGAAAATTTACGTAAACTCAAATTTTGATCACAGGAGGCTGAATAAGCAAAAAAGTTAAAAACGTCAAGAAACAAAAAAAGACAAGACGAAGTTTGTCGGGTAAGGCTTGTTTTATATAATTTGTGTGCAATCTAGGTTTCCTTGACTTGAAATTGCCTAATGTTGGAGTTTTCATTAGATATTTATGTATAAACTTGTAAATAATGTACTTAAGTCACTTAAGTAAGGCTTAATCCGGCTAAGTCAGTCCCATAAATCATTTTATATCATTCTGCTAGACGTAAATAAAATTTTAAACCATGATCAGTAACGTTTTAGAGTTAAAACATTAAAACTTTGAACTTTTCCTACGCATTTTACGTGTGATTTCCCCTTAATTTCTACTCAAAATACTAAAACTGACCGAAAATTCGAAAATTCTGCCGGGAAATATTTTGAAACTCGGCCCAGAGGTGCAGAATGGTCCCAGAAACCATGTCCAATCATTGGTTTGGGTGGAAATTTTTTATTCATAATAACGGTCTGTGGGGGTGGGTGGGTCTCGTGGCGCAGGGGTAGCGGCTTCGGCTGCCGATCCCGATGATGCTATGAGACGCGGGTTCGATTCCCGCCTTATCCACTGAGCTTCTATCGGATGGTGAAGTAAAACGTCGGTCCCGGTTTCTCCTGTCTCGTCAGAGGCGCTGGAGCAGAAATCCCACGTTAGAGGAAGGCCATGCCCCGGGGGGCGTAGTGCCAATAGTTTCGTTTCGTTTTCGGGGGACCCGTGAAACCCTTTTCAGTTTTTGATTAAATTTACCATTTTCAAGATATAGCCTTTGACGATATCTTGGAATAGGGACATAAACTTCAAAAAAATATTTGCAACTGTCTAATTTTAATGAGATATCATAATTATTGAAAATCGGACCGATAGCTGACGAGGTATGGAAAGTTGAAAACAAAGGTTAGATTGAGAACACTTCGAAAGCACAAAAACTGTTCGAAGGTTATTTTGTAACTTTTCTACCTTAGTGCAGTAGACCTCAGCCAGCTTAACCTTACAATAAAATTTCCTTTGCAAAAAAAAAGTATATTTTTTTAAATATATCTTTAAGTTTCTTTTACCAAAAATTAGATTTTTTAAGTTTTTGAGCAAGTAATTATTTGTTTTAGTTATTACTGGCCCAATTGAATAAACCAAGTTATAAATAAAAATCGGAAAACGTGCATGTAAACAAGCTAGGTTATGCTATGAAAAGTTTAACGATGTTCTCGTATTTCCTAATTTTTGATTAAAAAAAATATTATTTCGTTACATTCTACATCCTTATTCTATAAAGATGTACAATTTAATTTCTTTAAAAACGCGTGATCAAAATCTTGTCAAAAACCACAATGAGGAGTAAAATTTCATCATGCTTCAATTACCTCACACAAACGAAAAATCACTCTTCAATCTGCATTCATCAAGAGAATTACTTCCAAACAGTCACCGCAAAACCTCAACTGTAACCAATTAGTCGTCATGTCTCTTCTCATCAAACACAAGCCTTCGTTTCCGAAATCCGGCCTCGACGTTCCCACGTTCAACCCAAACCCCGCCCTCAAGGCCCCCCTCCTTCCGGGTGTCAACCCGAGGCTCGGTGTGGCATTCATGGCTTTGATGAAATATGAATAAATCTCGTTATACACTTTGGCTAAATCAATCAATCGACCCCTTCTGATTTGAGCTGATGGTTCCCTCCCGAAAGCCGGCTTCGTTGACCTTTTTTTTTTTTGCTTGCCATCTTCAGCTCAGCCGAGGAAAAACTTGGGACCGGAAACGAGCCAAGAATACGAAAAAGGGACCTCGCTTTTCCCCCGCAATAGCAAAGCCTGGTGGTGGTGGTGCCGGAGACTTTTCCGAGAGTCGGTAAAATTCGTCCAGAAAAGCATGAAGTGGAGTGTGCCAAGATTGAAATGATTCATTTGCTCTTCTCATTCGGTCGTATATTTACATAAATATTCGATAAAAGGACTCTTTTCTCTTCTGGCCTCTGAAGGCTAGGGGTGGTGAAACAAGGGAAACAGCTGAAGCATTTTTGGGGAAAAGGATGTACGGAAACTTGGGGCTGTCGAACTTGGCAGATAGTGTGTTAAACGTACGTTAAGAGTCGATGTGCTGCAAGAGTAAACATGGAAAAGCAGAGTTCATGCATCAGCAGGAAATTTTCTTGGGGAAGAGATGCATGATGGCCCCAAGCCATGTTAGAGTGAGGGTAGAAGAAAGGCAGGGTGGGATAAGTGGATAAAACCAGTGCTTTTGATTATTTAGATGATTACCCAACAATTTATGCAAGACGTGTGTTTCGAACATGTTTGATTTTGTGGACTTTTCAGGGGAGATAGTGTCTTCAATATTGTGATTTACGTTCGTCAAGGACTGAGAAGTGGTATAGCCGAATGAGTTGAATATAAATGAACAAAAATATTTATGAACGAAGTGAATTTTAAATGTGTTTTTAAAATTTAAGCTAAATTATTTCTCTTCGAATTAAATAAGTAAAGTTTCAATTTATTCAAATGTTATCAAATTTGTATCGTCATTTTTGACATAAAATGCAATGCAATATTTTTTGTATTTAAATATTACGAAATTTTGAGTACAATCAGCTGAAAATATACAAAAATGCATTCCCATGCGCTTATTAAAATTGTATACATGTTTAAGTTCGTCTAAAAAATATTTTTAGTTTTTGTGAAATTCGGTTGTAAAGTACTGCAAAAATTTTTTTTCGGCGAAATGCTTAGATAATTCGAAAACTAATGATTGCAAAATAACAGGGTAGGTGTAAAATGCATTTTAAAACACTTTTTTCATTCAAATGTTATTACCATGACTTGTGATTTTAATGTTTATACTTTTTTTATGAATTTTAGAAAAGTTTTTTTTTCATATTTTTTTTACTACAGACATTTTACCACTTTTGTGGATATTTATATTTTATATATTTTCCGATCTCTGCATTTTTTTTAAATGTCAAAAACTATTGCAATTTGATTCTAAAGAAAATAAACGTAGCAAAACACATTTATATCAATTTACAAGCGTACTTTTGAGTTTAAGTTTATTGAGCTAGTTTTATGATTATGATACTAGATTTTTTTTTCTAAAAATTTAATGGTTTCCAAAATTTAATTAAATTCATTGTACATTATGTATTTTGACTTGAAAAGAGTGTTGGCTTGCTACGAACTTATTTTTTTAAATTATATGATTGAACAATTTTACAGTATATGTAACTAAAAAAAGGAAGCAGAGAAAATGAAACAAGATTTTCCAAAGGTCTAAATTGACTCGATATTAATTTAAAATGAAGTGTGAAAATAATACATAGATTTTTTTTTTGTTATATTCATCAGAGAATGATGACAGTTTTTGTGTCGAAAAAAATGTGAATTTTCATCAGTTTTTGGTAAATTTTTATCAGGTTCACATTTTTACACATTTACAAAACAGAGGTAATATTCAACCAACCATATTATCAACCTTCTAAAATTCAACTTTTTTTGCTGTGTAGCTGTACTTTTAATATTAGATTGTCATAGTAATTTGATAAAAAATACGTTTCCGTGAAATTGAGTATTTTGAAATTAATCCTTGTTTTTTTTTTCACTAAATCACTAAGCCTAAATATAGCTATTATGTCTTTTCGAATACTCTGTTAAGACTATTATTTTTTCTGGAAGTTGTAACATTTTTACTCAAACGTTGACGCTATTCAATCTTGTGATAAAAGTTTTATGATAGAATTTAATGTAAAGCCTTATTTAAAACGGGAAATTTGAAGAAAAAAAATATTTGTTTGGTTTCAGTTTAAAAACAATCAGCCTGATGACGCGAATGATTTTAATGACTACTAAGAAGAAAATACCTAGAAGAAGAAGCCCAAGTTAATGTACTCAAATGTTGCCTAAATAAAGATTAAAATAGTAATTGTTGATTGAACAGTAAACCCTGTAAACCACGTTTTAATAAAATGAGAAATCATCTTAATAATTTTTAAAACATCAAATGCTCAGTAATATTGCAGTAACGATTACTTTTTTTAATACTTCATTAGACAGTTAATCTATCTAATCTAATCTAACACAAACGCAGCCAGTCCGATGAAAGCATGCTGGAAAGTCTTGTGATTAGATTACACCCCAAGCACTTTTCTTGTCATTATTAATAATTGCAGTACATCCGAGAACACCCGAAAATGTATTGCAAAAATAAAAGCGGCCAGCCCTACTACGTTGTGTTTACCGCAGAGAGGATTCTGAGAACGGATCATATTTCACAGAATCTACAGGGGAGGAAGGATGCGTGGACATACCGTACCAAACGCTCCAGTTTACAGTTTCTTAAGTGTTTTGTATAATGTGTTATGTGTAAAATATAGTGTGGTTATATAATCAATTAAATATAATAATGCAATATAATGATCATTTAATAAGATCCTTTCACCTATATATAATCACCACGCACCCAAGCACACAAACAGCGACACAAAAGAAATGAAAATGAGCATGCAAAAACAAGACAGCGCGTCCCCGTGGCAAGCGCACTAATCTTAATACTTCATTAAATTACATAACATGAGCCCCATAAATCCTGAGTACATAACAGCAACTACTCGATACTCAAAATTCACTAATTTCACCATCGCGCGAAGAAGAAGCTACAAAATTTTGCTGAATCTGGGTGAAAGCTGCTGAATTTCACATCGTCGACAGGCTGGGAGCCGAGATAAAGTCATGAATTTTATTAGCCATAAATGTCAGTGCGCCCGAGTGCCGGGGTGTCGGGCACGAAAATTGTGCACGCTTTGTGGGTGTGAACACGGTGGTGGTGGCGAAGCCGACACCATCCACGAAGAATTCAGATAGTGAGAAAATGAGCTTGTTTCTGAACGGAGACATATTTCGCGATGGTGGGATTATGGGTTCTCTTTGGGTGGTTTTTCTTTTGGAAAAGTGAAATTTTCTTGCAATTTGAGCAGAAAGTCTTTAGAATTTGGCTAAAAAATTTCCTGTTATTTATTGTTTTTGGTTCGATGAAAAGTATCACAAAGGCGTACTTAACTTGATCAAAGGAAGCAAAAGCAGTGCAACGATAATACAAATCTGGAAAGGAAGGCCAGGAAGTAACAAACCACAGCAACAAAAAACTCCTAGGCCAATGTTAAACTTTTTGGGGAATGCCTCGACCACGAAAGAGCATACACTTTCGAAGGTTTTGTTCTATTTGGGTGTATGACCTGATCAAATTTCAAAATCTTTTTTTATTACATGAATCATCAGTTTTATTCAATATTTAAAAAATAAAATTTATCCATTTTTTACAATTGATCTCAAAAGATTATTTATTCAATAACCTATCATAAGTTTCAAAATTAAAAGCCCGTTGAGATATTTTTGAAAATCCTTTTGAGCCCACCTATCACTCCCCCATCGCTCGTCAAACCCAGCCCAGCTCAAGACCATGCTTCTCAAAGTTTTCAATACGCTTAATGTGCTCCATGGGCAGGCCCCAAAAGTGTAACCATAGCCTCCCCCACATTCCGCCCAGCTAATCTGAGCCAACTTTTCCCCAGCCCACCAACATCCCTGATTTGCTTATGCCTGCCGGGTGGTGTAAATTCCAAAATGATGAAATTAAGTTGTTTTCCCACAGCAGCAGCAGCAGCAGCAACATCAGCCTGGGTCTTGTTAAAATAGTTTCGCAATACTTTAACCGGATTGAGGTTTTTATAATTATTTTCCGCCCAAAAGCCAGAGAGAAAGCCGAAAAAGAGGCAAGACAAAAAAATGGGACTAGCTGGACCAAGTTGGGCATTTTTGCTAATTGCTTAAAAACTAGAAACAACCACTCATCACCCCTTCTCCAGCAGTGTTTTGATACTACTGGTTTGGTTTTAGCCCGGAGGCTAGACGGAAAATTCTTGTTTCTGGCAAATTTACCTACACTAACCGATGTGGTTTCCCAGGGCTAAGGTTTTGCTTTGGGGCCTCAACATAACAGGGATGTGTTTGTTTGTGTGTACGTCCTTAAGTTTGTTTTTGAGTTCAGGAAAAGTTGAATGTTCCTGCCAGGATGCCATTGGACCAGAGCTCAGATGTAGAGAATGGTTAAAATCAGGCTCCGGGTATCGATTCTCAATAATTTACTAATAATGTACACAGGAGAGTTGAAACACGAGATTGGAAAGTACCTTTGACCACATTTTGTTGTTAATTGAGCCGTGCTGGGTTCGATGGATTTTTGTACAACTCTTTGCGCTTTCCGGATGGAGCTGTCGGATTGACTTTTTACGTGTCATATTATCGAAAAAATCGAAAATAAACTTTTAAAACTTTCTCTCCAGAATTTCAACCTTTAAAACCTGAAAAAAACGCAATATTGGCCCCACACATTGGTCAATTTCCAGCACTCTAAGCCGGTTTCAATTTCGGAATCCTTCCCACCAGGGAAATCTAAGCAATAAATTCGGCAAAAAAAATGCTAACCAATAGCGCGTCCGACCCCAATACCTGTTCTGAATGCATTGCATTTTAACCTGGCAGGAGGCACCCCGATAGCCAATTGCCAACAGTGACAGTGCAGAGAGAAAGCAAACCATAAAAAAATCTCACCAGCTTCAGGTGCATGCAAATGACTTAATTAATGAAACACACAGCTGGATTTGCGGCGGGAGCCGTCCGGCTGGCAATCAGTCATGCAATATGCAATAACCCTTGCAGTAGCTAGTATTCATGGCAGCAGAGCTAGAAAAAAAAGCTAGAAAGGAAGGAGCAAAATTCCAATGAAAAAATATTTCAAAACATGGCTGCATAAAACGAAATCCACGCGGGAATCCTTTTGGAGTGGCTTTATGGGGAATTTAGATTGATGGAATGGATCCCCGTGGTGTTGAATGAAAGCAAGCTGGGTGATTAGTGTTGAATTTAAAATTCCGATGACTTGGCTTTATTAGGCAAATCTATACATCAGGTTGTTTTGTAAGTATTCTGCATTATGTATTTATCAATAGTTTACAAACATCAAAAACATTTACAAAAAATCGTTTTTTGATAAAAGAAACATCAGAAGTTTTAATAAAAATTATATTTTTTTTATAATCATTTAAAATGCCAAAATTTAGCCATAGCTTAAATTATTAAAAAGTTTTTTTTAGTTTTAAAAATCCAAAATTCTTCAAATTACAATGTCCATAAAACAGTCCCAATCGAAACTAATTATTCTGAAATTAAACTTGCCATGCACAGTTTTCTATGAGTTGCCAGAAAGGGTCAAAAAATTTCTATCGTTTAAGAAAAATTGTGAAAAAAAACTGTTATTCAAAACAAAAGAATTAGTATCCAAATTCCAACGCATTTTGATTTTTTCAAAAACAACAATACCAAAATATGGTTAGAATCCAAATTATGCTCGTTTTCGTGGGTTCAGTAATCCCAAAATTAAGTTTAAATACAACAGAAATGTATTATTGACCAATTCTGCGACTCATTTAATGAAAATCGTAACCTCCAAATACTTTTTTTTATTCAGAAACATAAATATCATTACTGATCAGTACCGTTCAGTTGTGTTGTTGTCAGTTGTGAGTTCAAATCCCACCCTGTGGATTTTTTTCGCCTTTTCTGAAGTACTATTATCAGTTGTCATATAACTTACTATCGTTTCTTTAACACAAATAAATTCGTGACGTATAAGTTAAAAACGGTAAAATTGATAAATATATTCCTACATGAAAATGTCATAAGGCTGGCACAAATATTTTTAAAAATTTTTGTCACCTCAATCTAAACATGAAAATTGTTCGAAAATATTTACTTCTTTAGGAAAATATTTTGTAGCTAGAAATCTTAATGAAATACTTTAAACATTGAAAAATCAAATAAAATGCTCGAATAGTACAGTCAGTTTTGTTAGCAAATTTGATTTTGTATCCAACATAACCATTTTTCAGATTTTTATGAATAATCATCATTTTCCAAAAATTCATAGCTCCGCATGGATAGAAATCCTGTAAGCAAATCCTGTAACTCAATGTTGTCGAATTTGTAAACATTGAAATTTGTCCAAAATCGTCAATCATTATATTCGATTTCGTTGCAAATATTTTCAAAATTTACATCAAAATCGGATAAAAAGTTAACGATTTTGAAAACATTTCAATGTTTACAAATTCCACAGCATTGAGTTTCTGGATGTCTACCCGTGCGGATCCAGATTATGTACCATTCAACAATTTCAACAATTTTTTGTATCCTCAAAGATAAATCTCTCAAAAATACGTGTTTCGATAATTCAGCATAAAGCGATAAAAATGAAAATAAAATAACGAGATTATTTTTCTATGAACTCATTTCTTTCTTAACAGCCTAACCCGCAATTTAGTATGGAGACTTGTATGGCCGGGACCCGCGGTGTAGGGGTAAGCGTGGTTGCCTCTCACCCAGTCGGCCTGGGTTCGATCCCAGAAGGTCCGGTGGCATTTTTCGAGACGAGATTTGTCTGATCAAACCTTCCGTCGGACGGGGAAGTAAATGTTGGCCCCGGTCTAACCTAGAGGTTAGGTCGTTAGCTCAGTCCAGGTGTAGGAGTCGTCTCCCTGGGTCCTGTCTCGGTGGAGTCGCTGGTAGGCAGTTGGACTCACAATCCAAAGGTCGTCAGTTCGAATCCCGGCGTGGATGGAAGCTTAGGTGTAAAAAGAGGTTTGCAATTGCCTCAACAATCAAGCCTTCGGACACCTAGTTTCGAGTAGGAATCTCGCAATCGAGAACGCCAAGGCAATGCTGAATTGATGCTGAAGAGCGAATAATTTGATTGACTTGTATGGAAAACCCTATGATGCAATGGCTTCTTTTGATATAGGTAATGCATGGCACTGATTCATACAATTAAAAAAAAACACACAAAAACTAAAATATTGCAAAAATTTTAAATTCTAGAGGATTACTCATGTGTTGTTTCCAGGTCTATCAATGCGACCCTTAAGCGAAAGACCATTCCGAAGAAACAAAGTTTTCAAAATTTCTCAGTATTGGTTATTTTGGATAAAAAATAAACTTAACAAAATAAATGAAAATATTTTTCCATAGAGATCGGTAAATTTCCATTAAATTCTTAACTAAAAACAATGAAGATCAATTCACTGCTTCTTTGAGGTACAGTCACAAAAAGAAAAATAAACAGTAAATGGGTTGTTCCCTGGTAACTCACACGAATTTATGTGTAACATTTATAAGTACTTGCTAACGCGTTGCAAAGTTCTAGTAGATCTGATCCGGAATCTGAAGAAGAGGTTTCTTAGAGGTTGACAGTTCACAAAATGTTGTCTGTTCTATAACTTTGTAGAACATTGGTACACTCTTAAAAGTAACCCTGCAAAGTTACAAAAAAACGTTATTGAAAATGAAAATTTTTGCTCTAAATTTTAAAATGGACTCTCTGGGTTATTGCCGATTTGAAAAGTACATTAAATTTCCCATAAAATGACATGTCTCTTGATTTTTGTTTTTAAACAATGTTTTAAAATTTTTTGATGAAAAATACTTTTTTTCGGAATTTAGAGTACGCCATCGGGCGTCCAATTTTACACAAAAGTCTCTTTGACACCAAATTTCTATCTCTTCAGGGTTTCGAGCTACAAATCACAAAAAAAAGTTTCTAAGTTAGGCCGTTGATATTGAAAAAGGACTTTGAACCAAAATTACGCCTTAAAGCAAAGATTCACGGAATTAGAAGAGGAGTCGGGGCATCTGCTTTGTGAGTTGGCGGGTTTTTAAAAACTAGGACCAAAAATATCATAAAACTTGGAACTCAGATTTATTTGTCAAAAAATCATTCTTATGTACAATTAAAAAAATCAAAAAAATGCTGCTTTCAATCAATCTGCAATGCATCAGTTTCCCTCCAAACAAGCAACCAAGCTAATCGAAGCTAACTTCATTTCCTCACCAAAGCTCACATGTTCGCGCTATTTCCTCACAACTTCCGATACAGCGAACGAGCTCTCGAGCACGTGGTGGATCATTAATGGATTCGCCAATTCACCGCCGTTCTGGCTGGCGTTCCGTTCGGTTTGTTTTAACGAGCTTTCTAATAAAATAATTGACTTTTATATTACTTCCCACCATTTTGCTGTACGGATAGCCACGGCTGCAGCAGCTCCGAATCCGAAACACCGAAGAACAAGTTTCGAGGTGCCACACTAGTGGGTGCTCTCTGCTATATCCGGAGCATCTTCTTGTGAAGTTTTCCGCTGCTGGTTTCTTTCTTTCGAGAGGTGTATATGCTGTTGCACAAATTGCTGCTCAATTCGAGGCCGGCCAAGGCGAGTGGTGGAGGGAAACTTCTTGAAAACTCGAAAGAAGATAAAATGGATGTTCGTTAACGATCGAACGCTATTGACGGAACTTTTTCGTGCAGATTTTTTTAAGTTTTTTTTTCGCTCCCAGAAAACAAGCCAGCTTCTCAATGCAAAGGAAAAGTGCTCATCCTCTCGTTTGGCTCGTCCAGCTGAAGCAAGAAGCGAAATGGTTCGGAAAATAGTTTACGATTTTCATTTAACTTTTACGGCATTGTTGTGGCTTGTTGCAAGAAGCAGTAGTGGCAGCAGCAGCAGCAGCAGTGGAATTTTTGTTGGGGTTCGTGTTTCCTATTTTCGAGCTGGTTTGAGCTGGCCCAGGCATGTGTTCCCTCACGCGTCAATGCCTTCAAATTCCATTACATTAGCGCCAGCCCTTCTCCGCCACCCCAAAGAGGCTCTCATGAATGTGTCCTAGCAGCAAATATGATTATGTATGGATGGCGGAATTCATTACAATGGAATTGTATCGTATTCATTAACATTGCATAACAGTGAGACTTCAGTGCCTGCCGGTTGGTAGAGTTGGATTGCATCGCATTTCGAAGGAAGGACTCGATAGGACTCTTGAGCGAGAGAATTGATGATTGCTTTAACATGTATGATTTGAATAGCTTAACCCTTAGTCTTTTGTGTGCTTTCTTGTGACACGTCCTATCATTTTACAGCAAACTTGTCACAAGTAGCACACAAGCTACGGCTTGTTTTTGCAAAAAATAATAACATAAAAAAGTAATTTTTCTAGTTGGTCAGAACCGTTTCAAATTAAAAGTAAAAAAAATGGTTCACCAAATGCAATAATAAAACAATAGATATCCACGAAATTATACCATTAGATCAATATCTTGTACTCAGTATAAACATTGAAACTGAGCTTTTCAAATAAAATAAAAACCAATTTTCAGCTCTGTTGTAACCATTATTGTGTGGCGTCAATGAAGCCACTTTAACAGTACAACAGAACCACTCACAAATGGCACTGCTGGAAGCGAAAAAAGCTAAAAGTTTTGCATTGGCACATTAATTACATACATTTTTCATTACTCCGCAGCTTGGTCAATAGTGCAATCAATGCATAGACATGCAGAGCCGGTAGGTTTGTCCGTTTGGATATGGAAACCGATTATTATCAATAAGAGATTTCCAGCATTAAAAAGTTATTATCAGTATGTATCAGCATTAATTTGGCTTATCAGGGAAGATTGTTAAGATTTTAGTTTACCGATCCGCAATATGCCAATATTTTCTTTTTTATTTTTAATATTTTTAAATGACTGGGTATTATATTTACGTATATTTATGATTTTAAATTTGAAATTATATCAAGCATGATTATTTTTTATCAAACAACAGCATATAGGCAAATTAGGACAATTATAACGAATTAAGACAACTGTTCAAGTTAAATTTTTTGCATAATGTAATGATTTTTTATTGATTTCGGTTAAAACAGAAACAAAACAACAAAATCAGTACTCCGATTTCCAAATTTATTGCTCTCAAATCTTCTGTACCTATTCAGACTGTAGTCCCGAGTCCCCGGTAGCGACTTAAAGATAATTGGTAAAATATGTTTTGTATAAAACATGAAGTTCTAAACTTATCTGAAACATTGCATTGACTAGTATAATTTTATTAGTTGTCGTTTTTTTTTACATTTTCAAATATTTGTTTGAGCTTTTCTATTCATGTCATTTAAAACAACATTAATAAAAATGTTAGTACAAAGAACAAAAAAATCCTTTCATAAGCTATCTAAAAACTGCTGTCCTTGTTTCGATTGAAGTGTAGATTATCACCAATTAATGGTTTTGAGTAGTTTTATGATTTTAAGCTTGAAAAACATAACAAATATTATAAAAAACAAAGATTTTATGAATTAAAAAAAAAATATTTTCCCCGTATCCCAGGAAATCCCAGGAAACGTCCTAATCAACAGGCTTCTGAGATATAATTTCAAAAAATACGAGTTCGGTACATTAATTGAATAGCACCATTCGTCCCCAGTAAAATGTTTTTTTTTTCATAAAATAATTATTATTAGGTTTTTTTCGGTACTGGAACCTGGTAAGGACCGAGTCGGCTTCTGTAATTACATTTTTCTTAAAGCTAATAGTAATTATAGAGGATCTTGTGTGTAAATGTTGGTGGGAGGGGAGCCGACCAGTAAAATGTTCTGGAAAATCATTTCGATGGAGGTGCATGGTACATTTAAGTTTACCAAAATCTGTTATTTTTTCAAAAATTATATCTCAGAATCCTGTTAATGCAGGGGTGCTCAAAGTTTTTGGAGGCCGGGCCAAATTCAAAGCTCAAATGAGCTTGCGGGCCAAATTTACAAAATAGGTTATTTAAAAAAATAAATTATGTAATTTTGTTTAAAAGACTGCAAAGTACATCTATAAGTTGATTTTTTTAGTTAAAAATAATAGAAAATGCAAAATGGCAGTTTTTTATCTGTATTGTTTATTTTATTGTTTCAGGTATTTGAAAACAGTATTTTGCTGAATGTACTTGTGTTTTCAATTAAATTTTAATGTTTTGTTTTTATCTTAAGAAAATGGTGACACGTTGACTGAAAAAAATATGTAGCGGCGTAATTTTATCTTCAAATTAAGCGAGACGAATACATTTTTTTGAGAGCCAGAATTTCAATATATCAATGAAAAAAAATGTTAGAAAATGTTTTAAGCACCCGTAAAGTTAAACTGCAACCATTGTTTTCAAAAAAATTAGATTCGGCGAAAAAAAAACATGTTTGCGAAAAAAAATACATTTTTTTATCAAAAATTCACTGAAATTCAAATTAATGTTAATAAACCGAACCATGCCAAAGGATTCTAAATGCAGAGGAATGCATAATTATTTTATATCAGCTGATTGCACTTAAATTTCCATTGATTTTTTGAAGTTTTTAGAAAAAATACTTTTGCTTCTGGTTTTTTGACCTATATTTTAATAATGGGGGAAGGAGGGTTGTTCGTCAAAAGCTTTGTAAAATATTTCCAATAGCCTTGATCAACCGATTTCAACATTTTGTCTGCCTGAATCAGATGGTAGTCAATCAGATTCGTTATCTAACTGTCATGAGTTCGAATCCCGAAGGAAGGTTATAAGTGCAAAGTAAGTTTGAGGGTCAGTTCATAAAAGGGTCATTATGACTTTGAAATGTATATGGAATACTTATATTTTTGCAGTTATTACAGATTTCTACCAAACTCAAATTTTAACGTTTTATAAATATTTCAAAATATTTGTGACCTATGTTGGGAATCAAAATATTGATAAATCATTAGATTTTTATTGTAGCGACCCTATGTCGCTCCTCCATATTTCAAACATAACATCCAAATTCATGTTCATTACAACGGTGGCAAAAAAAAGATTAGAATTAAAAAGTTTAAAATAAATTTTGAAAAAAAGTATATATCCATAAAATCACATTACGGGCCAATTTAAACGATCATTCAAAATGGGTCCGCGGGCCACAAAAAATCACCTCGCGGGCCACGTTTGGCCCGCGGGCCATACTTTGGTCACCCCTGTGTTAATGGATATTCACAATTTTCAGATATGTTACGTAAAACATCCTGAAAAATCATAGAAAAATATTTTCAGCTGTGAGCTTAGCAAACAAAGTTTTCATTTGATCCGTAACTGTATTCAGCTATGTTTTAAAAATCTCTTAAAAACCCAACTGATCTAAATTCTTTTTTTAATTAGGTTTTTTTTTAACTTAGAAAGGTGTAATGCAAACATTGCGTGGTCTGCCCCTAATCGCCATCTCGCGTTCTCATTGCAGCTTTCGGAGAGATTTAGAGACACCGCGGTAAGAGTGCATAGTCAAGGAAAAGGAGAGGAGTGATAGAGAGAGAATGACAGTGACTTCAGAACATTAAAATAATGCTGGTGTCAAACTGAAAAGTGACCCCGTTCGTTTGACAACAGTTGGTGTCAAACCATCGGGGTTTGAGTGTACGAGATTTTTTTCAAACTTTAATTTTTCCGCATGATTCTTCACAAAAAAGGCCAAGTGCCCAACATAATGTACACCCAAAGCTAAAGAACGAGGGGATAGTCCTCACGAAAAGAAACGTGAGGAAAGTGCTATTTTGCGAGAGTATAGTCCTCTCGCGTGTTCATTCGTTCATTGGAACAGTTCATCCTATTGAGTGGCTTATATGGACAAATGACCGCCACTTAGTCACCGAACCATGGTGGCCCATACGGCAAAGGCACGGTTCAATATGCCGAAGGTCTTGGGTTCGAGTCTCGGTACCGGTACTTTTTTTTATGTATGAACTTTTTTTGAAGATGAACCCATCAGTAAAGTACTCTCGGTAATTTCGGTATTTATCCTCTCCGTCCGCATACAGTACCATTTTACTACCGATTCGTGCTCTTTATCCTCTCGTATGCCGATGCTCAGTTCTGGGTATATGTTAATGCCCTCAAAACACATAGTTTATTTTATAATGATCCATTATTAATTCTAAACATAAAAGATGTATCCATACCTAGATGTAATATTATATTTTTTTTATTGTGTACTGCATTAGAACATGTCGTTATAACTCCGAGCAAAACTCCAAATTCTTCATTATCGAATAAAAACTTTTAAATCCATCTATTGACGAGACTTGATCATTGAATTATCCCTAGATTTGCTCGATAATATTTCAGGTAGCGCATCCACTACACCCACCCAGAACAAACTTTTCGTCCAAATTGTCTTCTCAATACTTTACTCTATACTGCCAGCACCCATCTTGTCCGTATCTGGCAAAAGGACACACCAAGATTTGGCACGTGCTCCAAAAGTGCTGCCAAGTTGCTTCGGAGTCGGTTTGGTCGATTCCACATCACATTGTATGCAAGCTCGAAACTTTTTGTTCTTTTTGTACGGACGAAACGGGGGAGAGTTTTGGTTTATTGAAGTGTAAAATTGGAAAAGTACGGAGCTTAACTTTATTATCGTGTTGGATCGGATAATTGTACTGCTGGCATTTTGTTGTTAATTCGATCAATACTTTAGCTCGCCCAAGCCAAAAAGTGTGCTTTCAAGTGGGATTAGCTTCGCGTTTCAATTGCCGATTCAGCTCCCAGCAGCAGCACTAGTATATGGGGGGGGTCAATTGATCATTGCTAATAGCATGTTAACGATTTTCTACGTGAATAGATCAAACGGTTTTCTAAATCAGCGAAATGAATAATATATAAATTGGAAAATAATTTATTGCCGTCCTCCCCTCGACCCAGTGGGGTTCATACGATTCATGGGCCTTTGCCGGCTCGTGCCCCGGAGAGTCTGGGCTATTATCATTTCGTTATTCCGACGACCGCCGAGCTATCCTTTTCCCCCGGACCCCTCAGGCCAGCCAAACAATCAAAAAGCAGGGAGGATGATCCAACAAATTGGAAAGGTGCGGTCGACGGTTTTGTATGCGCGATGATGCTATAGTTTGCCCATAAAACTTGTGACGCTGTATGTGTGAGTGTGTGTGGGATTGTATGTGTGTAACGGCAAGGATAAAATAGCCTCGGTATATCGATAAATAATAATCCTTTCTTGTGCCATCGAAAGCGCGAGCGCTTTTCGGGTGGGGTAAACGGAAGCAGCTGGGAGGTAGGCATCGATCTGTATTTGGTTGAGCAGGACGACGAAGAGTTCGTGATTTCTATTCACAGTTACGTTATTTGCCGTATTATATTTAATATATTGGAGGCACACGTTTGCTGCGCAGTCCGCAGGGTTGGGTGGCTACCAAGAACAGTGGGGAAATACATGTTTTTTTTGCATTATTTTTTTTTACTTTTTTAACCAGGCGATAACATAGATTTTGTTAATAAATCGGGTTATTTTTTAATCGGTAATCCTTTGCATACCTGATAAAATCCCTAATAAAATCTGGATTGCCCACTTTTTTCGATTTTTTTCTTATTTTTCCCCTGTCGTTTCTGTAATTTTTTTCTGCGATTAACTTTACTTCTCTTGTTTTATGTGTTTTTTTTTTGTTTTTTTAGTTATTTTATTTGCATTTATCTTGTTTGGGTATTGTTAACTTATAAAAGTATTTGGCTCTTTTTATATTTAGTTTAGTCATATTTTACAGTCACTTTTTAATTATTTTGCATGCTTTTCGCATGCTCTGTTATGGATTTAACAATATTATCGGTCAATTGTAGGAAAGTGTGTAGTAACATTGTAGGTTTTAAGTACAGGCCATAAAAGCCTGTTTAAGTTGTTAAACTTTTTTTTTAGAAAATATAGCAAATACTGAATGACTGAATTGTGTAAACACAGCCAAAGTTGCCACAGAAAAAAAATACATTTGACACATTCCGCCGTGACGTTGCAACATTTTGACTTTTCTTTTTTCAGTATTTCGGCTTTAACTCAAAAAATACATTGAAAATGTACATATGTTATTACAGATTCGGAAAGAACAATAAATTTCCTTTAAGAAACAATGTTGAAACATTATTTTATGCGAATATTCTATTTTTGAGAAGGGAATATGTAGCGTGACGTTGCAACGCGTGACTTTTTCTCAATCCAGACACAATTCATGTTTCGCCATTAACTCTGCTCTGTTAAACGACAAATTTGGAGTTCTTCTTCCATTTTTAGTATAAAATTGGCCAACAAATCGAATGCAATCATTAGTTTTTCGTTAAAATCAAACCTCGATTTTTAAAGACCACTTACATTTCGTGACGTTGCAACGCTCTGTTTTTAGAAACAGGGTTTTTCGTTGCGTTGCAACGTCACGAAATTTTAGTTTCAAAATAAATCATAGTTTTTGTTAGTTTGAACAACTGTAGGTTAAGATACAAGGACATGTGAATTGATTGGCCCGCCCATGATAGACCCCCCCCCCCCCCCAAACCGCTTTCACAGTAGCAGTACGATTTACGAAGTTTTAGAAAGCGTTTTCAAAGTAAAAATAATTATTTGTATTATTCCATTATCACGAAGGACACCCCCCCTCCCACTCTCCCCTCCTCTATCCGTGTAATGGGACGTCTATGCATTACGTAACGGCGGAATATCAAGGGGGGGGGGTCGAGGATTTATGCAAAAAACAATGTATCGGAAATGTATTACAAGGGGTGGAGGGGGTCTAAAAATATAAATGTTTTGTTACGTAATGCAAGAACGCTCCCTAAATATTTTAATGGTTTTGAGCAATTTACTAAACACGAGGAACTTTTACAAGGGAGGGAGGAGCTTCAAGTTTTCAGGAGGGCTGAAATTTATAAATAAAGTGCCTATACCGTTTGTTGATGGCCCGTAAGGGGTGATCTGCAAACAACGTGACTTACTTTGTTGACTTGTATGCTTTTTAAATTAAATTTGAGGAAATAATAAAACTGTTTACCTGCGCAACATAACATTTTTAATTGCGAACAACTAAAGATTGCATACAACTTATTTAGGTAAGGGTTCGTCCATTAACAAAGTGACAAAAGTTTGTAATAAAATCGAATCACGTGATTTTTATAGTTTAGTTAATTTCACTGTAATTTGGCCTACATAAGGGTGTGGGATAAAAAAAATCGTTGAGTTGTATTAGAATGAACCCTCACGTAAATCAGTTTATCATAAAGGGGCCATCCAGTAACCACTTGATTACTTTTTAGAATTTTTTAGAATTTAAACCCCTTGTGTACATCGGTCTATTTTAATTTGTTCAACAAGTTTTATAAAATACCTACTTTTTTCGAGTTGCATACAAACTTAAGTAACGGAATTTGTGAATGACCCATGTACAATTCTTCTGTAAATATGCTCGGAAACATTATATAAAAAAATATATAGGGGGAGAGGGGGTAATATGCACCCCCTAAGGGAAAACTGTGATTTCTCAACCTGTAATGGTTTACTGTGAAAGAATTTTGTTCGATGTTCTAAAACAACAATTATTCTTCATCATCCATGTGGAAAAAGTCTTAAAAAACCTCAAAATTGTTCGAAAATATCAAATTTCTAAACACATTTTTGATTCATTTCAAACAACAATGCGGGGCAATATGCACCGCAACATTGGGGCAAAATGCACTACAACAACGGGGCAAAATGCACCACAACATGGGGCAAAATGCACCGGGTAAAATCAGTTTTCACTAGTCACCACTAGATGACACCGCTGTTTTTTACTAAGGAGCTTCACAGCGGTGCATTTTGCCCCGACCACGCTTTTTGCTGAAAATTTAATTAAAAATGCATTTTTTGATGTTTTTGGACTCATCTATCATCAGAATAATGAAGATTATGGCAAAAACTATTAACCTCAACACTTACAATATCAATAAATGCTTTTTATATTAACCAAAAATCATAATGAAAGTGCAAAGAAAATTAGATGAAAACACAACATTTTAAAGTTTTGCAAATAACTTGAGTTGTTTTAATACTGCGATGCTCAAATTTTTCCAGCATGATTTAGTAATGTCATGCTTCTAATTTCTATGATTTTTCCCCGGAAAATTCTTCCAAATACCGAGAAAAGCTGGGGATGCATTTTGCCCCGGGGGTGCATATTACCCCCTCTCCCCCTAATATTTAGTATCCTTTTATATTCAAAAACCAACTACGCATACACCTTTTTTGCCATGTGACCAATATGATTTAAAATTTCGTGACGTTGCAACGCAAACTTAAACCTGTTGTAACTTTGGATCTAAACAACCAATTTAGTCGCTCTAGGTTGCATTTGAAAGCTCTTTTCAAGTACAAAGAGCATCCAAAATATCAAAATGATAGAATGTGTAGTTTTCTGTTGGCAAAAACAACTGTCTCTTTTTCGTGACGTTGCAACGCAATAAAATGGTAAACTTACACTAGTTTGAACAAATACTTAACTTAAGATAAACTGCAAATCCATGACATTTCCGTTTAGTACATCTAAAAACCTACAAAATGCAATCAAAAGAATATTTTTTGGATTTTATTTCACTGAAAACCAGGAGTGTTTAGAAAAACGTTTTGAAACGATGATTTAATCACGAATTGATGCATAACTTAACCAACTAGTACATAGTGATATTCAAATGATCAATTAATGAAAACCATGATTTTTGAAGCTTCAAGTAGTTTAGAATCGAGGAAAAATATCCAAATAGCTCATACACGCTTTTCAAAATTTCATCCTAAGGTGTACATTGCCGGAGAATGTGTCATTTTTATCTTCTTTATCAGCCAACCCTAAAATTGTCTTGTCAAATGCGGTTTTAAAGATTAAAAATTAGTTGAAAAATTGATTTTTGGCATTTTTTTAGATAAAAGCTTGGCTAGTGGCCTGGATGTTAGAAAAAAACAAGGGCGTCTAATTTTGCCGGGTTTTGAATTTCCCGGGAAACGGGTAAAATAATTTTTATTTTATCCCCGAGATCCCAGGAAAATTTTAAAACAGTAATAAAATCAATGTTTTCATTACGAAACAACGTTTTCAAGCTTAAAATCATTGAATTAGCTCAATACTATTGATTGGTGATAATAGACAAATCAATCTAAATAAAGAAAGCAGTTTTTAGATAAATTAAAAGATTTTTGTCGTGCTTTGGATTTGAAATTCTCCGAAATTTCTCATCCAATGTGATTCAAATTAAATAAGTCTCTTAGATTTTTTTTATTATAATTTTAATATGACATGTTAAGAAAAGCTTTTAAAAATCTTTTAAAATGACTAAAATAACAAATAAGACTACAAATAAAATAAGACCAGTAAATGTAAAATTTTAGATAAGTTTAGAATTTCATGTATTGCATATTTTTTTTTACAAATCACCTTTAAGTCACTACCGCCAACTGTGGAAAATCAGGACTACAGTCTGGATAGGTACAGGAGATTTTAGAACAAAATAATGGAAATAGGTGTACTAATTGCTTTGTTCTGTTCCTGTTTTAACCCATTCAGGCCTGATGGGTCATATATGACCCAAAAATCAAACTTTCAAAAATTAGCCTTTAATTTTCGTATGGTCATAAAAATCATTTTCCCATCATTAACTTAAATTTTTTTTAAATTCAGGCCTGAAAGGGTTAACCGAAATCAATAAAAAAAATAACTAACGATACATTTGTCCTAATTTGTCAAACATGTTAAATGAAAAATAATTTAAATGGTAACGGATCTGAAAACTAAAATTTTAACAATTTTCCCTTATAAGCCAAAGTGTACTGATATATGCTAATTTTATTTTTATCGATTTCTTAGTATTTAGCTGTACATTAGGGTGACAAGAAAAAATTAAAAATTTGGAAAATCGTAAGAGATACCCCCTGGCTTGATTCTTTCAGTAAAACTAAGTAGGCGTCATCCATAAAGTATGTCTCGTGAAAATCATCCAAAATTAACACCCCCCCCCCCCTCCCCCCTAAGTCACACTTTGTCACGCAAGGTCGAACCCCCCCTCAAAAAGTACGTCACATTTTGCCAGAATCCCCCCCCCCCTTGTTTTCGAAGGGATTTTTTATAATTTTTATTTCTTTAAACTCTCATAATTTTGGTATTTTTGAATTTTGAAAAAAAATAATATGTTGTCTAATTATTCATTTTTCAAAATAAACATTGCGATATAAAAAACAGTTTTGTATCTTTTAAAAATTAGAAGACCTGGTATAACATTCAAGTATTAAAAAATCTTGAAAACTGTTTTTAACAGCTTTGTATCTAATAAGTTTAAACCGTTCATGGCATTTTTGTTATGAACACCCTGCTTTCAAAGCATTTATTTTTATCGAGCAAGAATTTGCAAAATATTGAAGTTCCAAATCGGTTATCGCATGGAAAAATTCGAAAAAATGTATGGGGAAAAGCTAGTTTCAAAATGTTAAATGTGTCGGATCATTGTCAATTGTGAGATTTTTTGTAAAATTTTATGACAAATATCATTGTCGAAGACCGCAAAACGATCCGAGTTAACTCTGACGAGTTGTTAACGATTTAAAGAAGACGTTTTTGTAAGAAAATATTTTTGTTCACCAACTTCAACGATAAAAAGCGATCCTTAAACCGATTTCACTCAAAATATTCACAGTTACTAATATTTACCTAAGGAATCGAATCTCTACAACAAAATGTGAATTTCACACCAAATTTCACTCCGGGACAAAATATAAAAATTCCCGGGATGGGCGCACTAAAAAAAACCCTCAATGTTTATGAATCGATTGTTTTGAAATTTGGCACATAAAGGGACTTATGGGATATGGATCGGTTCTAATGCCGGCTGAAGCACTAAATTTGCTGGCAAATGTTCAACATGAGTTACTTAACAAATAGTAGTACTGGATTTTTGCTAAAATTAAAGTTGATTTTAACCAACTTTTTCTAGTTGAACCACAGTTATCGAAGCAGATATGTCAATAGAAAACACTAAAATAAGATATATTTTCAACTTGAAGCCGCGGATAGCTCTCGGGACGGTGTAACTCTCTCTCTATGTCGAACAATAGGGCAATGCCATATTACCGTCATTGCCGTCGTCTGCTCGGTAGTTTCGAACCCATATTTAGAGCTAGACCATGGACAAAAGAAATAGAAAATTCGTTATTTTCTGGCCCCTGCCATAGCTATTTCTCGATTTCTTTAATGCGAAGACCAGCAGGACATAAAACCACCTTTATGTTGGCTTTTATTCGATAATTCAGATTTGTTTTTTTTTTCTCGATCCTTGGCCAAGGACTGCAGCGGCAATTGTTGGACTGGAAGGTACTTTCGACGACGGTTTGGCCAACCGGCACAATAATGGATGGGCGGCAAATTTATACGGTAAATAAAATTTCGCTAACCAGCAATAATCATAAAATTACGCTTAATGATACACGACATGAGAGCACGTCGATGACGACGTGCGGTTCTGATGCAAGTGGATCCATACATTTGACGTAACCGATTTCAATTTAAGACAGAAGTGATCTTGGATTTTCTTTCCCTTTGATGTATTTGATCGTTCAATGAAATTAGATTTCAGATTAAACGTAGTCATTTTAAATTTTCTAAACATATTTTATGGACAATAAATTCATGCAATCCAATTACAATTGTATGTAGAAAAAACATTTATGAGTGCAAACAAAACTTCCACAGATCGTGCTGACAATTTAACGAAACTATTCTGCAAACCACCAAACTCAACACCTCATAAAACAACTAAAACAAATTCCTGACACAAACTCGCTACTAATTGCCGCCGTTACACTTTTACCACATTGTGTCACATCTCAAAAGGCCAGATTTATGAGTTTAAAAAATTCGTCGTCACCACGTGCTTTCCCCCGCAAGTCCCTTTCGACCGATGGCAGCTGTTTCCATTTTCCTTCACCCAAAAAGGGGCCAACATTGAAAAGCTCCAAATATTTGCCCTCTCTTTCACACACAAACACAATACCAGAAATAGTTTTTTTTTTTTTTTGTGAAACGCCCTGGAAAAATTCACACATTCTCAAACTCTCTCAGGCAGCCAGGAAAAAAAGCCAGATGACAGCCGTTGCTGTGGGAGTGCGGCCAAGAAGCTGATAGTGCACCACCAGAAAAATGCACTTCCACTTGAACAGCTGCAAACCGATGAAAAGTGTCCTTTTGCTCTCCCTTTTCCCTAGAAAATTTCTTCCCAATTGCAAGCGCAATATATCTTGTTTGTGTCTCCGCATGTCACAAAATATTCTGTTAACTTTTATGAAAGTTTGTTAAAATGATAGCAGGGTGGTGCCCCCCACCCATCGGGTCATGCCGGGCTGGGTGTCCCAAAAAGGTCTCACCGGTTTGTTTTCGGTGCAGCTGTGAGTTCGTGCCGTTTCGGTTGTTCCCAGGCTTGGGGAGAGTGACTTCTTGGTGGTGGGAGCAACCGAAGGGGCCAAGTGTTTTCAAATACAATGCAGTCAGCTTGGGGATAGGTAAAGAGTTGGGACGTCTTCTCCTTTCTATTTGTGTCATTTGTTTTGGTTTGTTGTGCTACGTGTCATTGCACAAAAAAAAATCTTTTATTTTTATATTCCGTTGGTCACATCTTGGAATCGTGGACATTTAAAAAAATGCCACTATCGTTCTCAATATTTATGTTCGAAAAGTGGACAAACTTTAAATTATTTTAATTTATTTTTTTGGTTGCGAAATCCAAATTCAAAAATTTATAGGAATTTTTAAACTGAATGGCACAGTGGTCCAGATCACATAATTAAGAGGAAATTGTGTTTATTTTTCAGAAAAATTTTAAGATTCAGAGCTTTGGTGTTTTTAGAAGTGTTGTTTCAAAGTAGAGTAGTTCACGATTCGGGTGTTTTATGGAATCTACCTTTCCAGGAATATTTTTTACGATTTTTATTTCTAGAAATTTGTGTGGCATGCCAATTCAAGCAATCTCTTTATTTTTTTTATTTTTAACAATGACCTTTGAACCAAAAGTTATACCATACTAAGCCGTTACTAAGCCATTTCAAAAGATTATTTTATATTGAATAATTTCAAAAACAATGCCTGTTAAAAAAAATCTCATTTTTTTTTCATTTCAAGTTTTTTTTTTATTTCTAAGGTTTAAACACCTCAATAAAACAACTCAAAATGCGTGGCTTCACTAATTTTTTTTTTTCGCTTAAATCACGTTCAGATCTGCTCCAAATGGTCCACATTTTAGTTTCTCTCACAAATCATTGTTCATTGGTATATTTTGAAATTATTGAGAGTCACTTTATAGCAAACATTTATATTTAAAAATAAATGTATATACCTGTAGAAAATTATTATATTTCTTCATAAATAATCAACGCAGTTTTTTGAAGATTTTGTGCAAAACCTCAAATTAACAGCTTTTTTTCCAATCATTTAATATTCAAGTTTTAAATCTTTTAAGTACTGTAAAAAATCCAGATTGCTAAAATTAACCCATACTTTTCGTATTGTCCACGTCAAGCCAGAAGAATCTAAATCAAAAGTACTCGAATTTGGCATATATTTGACCTTGGCCAAAAATATTGGACCTGTGCTTATTATGTTTCGCAATAAAAGTTGTCTGAAAAAAAGGAGGAGGTCAAAAAAATCATTTACGTAATATGTATCATAGATATGCTCATGCATAAATTCTCTACGTTTCCGCAAATCGACTTTTCTTTATTTTTATATTTGAAACTCTTAAAATAGTTACACTGTAAAAAAAACCTTTTTATTAGACTTTTTATTACTTGAAGTTTAGTTCCAAAAAATTGTACTTTTTTTAAATTTAAGATCTTTTTTATTTCATTATTCCCGGCATCTTTTGCTCTATATTTTTTGTTCTTTATAAAAAAACAATGAGTCTTATTATATCTTACCAAAGCATGAGTTCTCATATGGTCAGCTACTGAATTATTTCATTTTTTTTTTTTTTGCGGGTCCGTTGTGAAACAATATACTGTCATTCACGAATGACGATACGGCTTACTTTTCGTCACCAAAAATACACGGTTACAAAAAATCCCACTTTTTGGAGTTCAGAAATCGCACTTTTGGCAGTTCGCTTAAGCGAACTCGAAAAAGTGTGATTTCGCGAACTCACAAAATGGTGAAAATCACCAAAAATTGAGATCGAGTTGCCGAACTTCCAAAAGTGGGATTTTGGACTTAGCGAAATTTTTGCAAACTTTTGAAACTTTTCATTTTGTCATTTCTTTCAAGTTTTTTGGCAAAGGTAGTTCGCGGATTGGAACAGGTAAGTGAATTTCTCTTGCAAACTATGCGGGCAATCTGTCCACCGGTGGACCAGTTCCTCTTGCCAACTTTGACAGGCAATCCGTCCACCGGTGGACCAATTCCTCTAGCCAACTTTGGCAGCCAATCCGACCACCGGTGGACGGATTCCTCCTGCAAAACATTGCCCAGGAATCCGTCCACCGGTGGCCGGATTGCCTGCCAAAGGAATTCGTCCACCGGTGGACGGATTCCTGTGCAATGTTTTGCAGGAGGAATCCGTCCACCGGTGGTCGGATTGGCTGCCAAAGTTGGCTAGAGGAATTGGTCCACCGGTGGACGGATTGCCTGTCAAAGTTGGCAAGAGGAACTGGTCCACCGGTGGACAGATTGCCCGCATAGTTAGCAAGAGAAACTAACCCACCGGTTGAAAGGGGTCCTTGGCCAAGTGTTGCGGGAGAAATCTGTCCACCGGTGGACAATTTTTTTTTGGAAAGGTTGGGAAAAGCTTTTGGTCGGTGAAATGTTTTTTTTTATCATAAGATCAGTTCAATTATTAAATTTGTATTTTTTTTTTCTTTAAGTAACTTTACTAAATACTTGGAAACTAACATTGTTCTATTTTTAGGCCGTCTCGAGGTATTTATTGTGCGATCCGGAAGTGAACATCGCCCAACCAAGGTGTGCAACGGAGTTAGTTGAACCGTCCCGTTTTTTCCGTATCAATTTTATCACGGTGCGATTCGGTGGATTCCAGATCAACGGGCGCGGTAGGTGTTTAATTCTTAAGCTTCAGAGATAGATTTTGAATCGTTTCAATCTGCCTCCTAATCTTCCAAACAGATCAACATGCTCAAGTGCTTTCTCAACGGCGGTCTGGGTTCGTCTTCGTTGCAGCCATTGGCCTGGATGATCTGCGGGAGGGTGGCACCAGCGACGACCAGTATAGCCGAGGCAGCAGTTGCCTCCTCGACGGCCGTTCTAGACCCGTGTTCATCTACTTGGCGGCGGGCAGCCTCCAGCAGTACCGCTTGTTCCTTCTCCTGCTCCTCCGGTTCCTTAAAAAAGAACAGATCGGGCTTCAGCTCCCACTTGTTCAAGATCTTGTCCCGCAACTTTAGAACATTACGGGTCAACGATGTTGCACGGGATGGCAATGTCGCCGATCTTGAGCGGCGAGTCATTGTTGTAGAATCGAAGATCGGAATGTTGACGCACTTCGTCTCCGCCCCGGGCTGATGATCGGTCAGGGAATCGGTTACGATCAGCAACGCGGCCCTCGGAACGCCGGTTGAATCTATTTGATGAACACAGCGAGCGTGATGCACCCTGCCATCGGGTGGCCTAGGTGTAGACCTGCCAGCGACATTGCTGTGCTCGGGCTTGGCGACATCGTTATTCCTAGAAACAAACGCTCTTTCGTCAGGAAAGTCACCAGCTCGAACCGGTAAGACCTGTTAGTTGCTTTTGTTTACCTTATTTGGTATCAAAACTAGTTATATTTTAGGCCGCCCCGATACATACCTCGCGTCGTGTTGCCACGGTGGTCACATGCGCTAAGACAGAAACTTCTGTTCTGCCCTGACGTGTGGCATCAAATCATTCGGTGCCACGCCGTGGGGAGCAGCTATCATCCCAAGCGCTTCACATCGGTTCCCGCTAACAAACAGCAGCAGCAATGCCATTGCCCAGAATCAACTCTCACCACAGGAGCAGGAGAAACCGACCTCAGCACAAGTGGAACCGTTTATTCAAACGTGAGTAGTTTTTGTCTTATTGTGCTTCTAGCTAATCTTTGATTAGTTTTATTCTCAAAAGTTGGCTTTCAGGAGCCACGTTACAGGTAGCCGCTGGTCATAAGTGGCCACGGGACGTTTAAGAGGAACAGTTCTACAGATATGGAGGAATAGTCTGACATCTCGGAGAAGGGCTTCCAGCAGGTTTCGTTTGTCAACTCGATCGCTACGACCAAGGAAGGTCGCCACGGAGACTACGTCTAGGACATCATCGTGAAGCAGCTGATGCTGAAGCTGAAGGAGAACATGAAGCTGCAGGTCAAGAGCTTCTGCTCGAAGTGCGTCATGTCGGAGAAGTTCGTCGCGGCCGTGTTAAAGCGTGGCATCGTCGAATTGGTTCTGCAATGGGCCAAGTTTAAGGCTCAGACTGAGTTGAGCAAGGCTTCCGGTTCGAAAAAGTCGAAGATCCAGAGCGTTCCCAAGCTGGAGGATGCCAACGATGCCGGTACGAAGTACTCGGAGGAGCGGTACCTGCACAAGAAGACCACCCGAGCGATTTTCTACAAGAAGATTATCAACCCGGATTTGGATTTGTTCTCCAACTCGGACAACGTTCGAGCGTAACGACAAACGGGAGGTTAAGGTCGCTCAGCTGACTGGTTCCGTTGCGGAAATGTCCGCGTACCATCACGGCGAGCAGTCGCTTTGCTCCACCATCGTCGACTTGACGCAGAACTTTGTCAGCAGCAACAACATCAATCTGCTGTACCCGAGAGATCAGTTCGGAACGCGTTTGCCCGGGGGTAAGGACAACGCTAAACCACGTTTCATTCTCACGATGATGTCCGCGCTGACTCGTTGGAAGATCCACTGCTGGAGAACCAGTACGACGACAATCAGAAGATTGATCCGGTTAAGGAGTGAAAGCGGCAGGTCGTCCAGGAGGAACATGAGGTGGCCGAAGAGCCAGAAGAAGCTCTGGTGAGGGGGACAATATTTTAAGAAAAAAAAATTAAATTATTGTATTTTGTAAACATACCTATCTTAGAAAATAAATCTGCTGTTTATTTTAAATTTAATTTAATTTCAACCTGAATCCAAAAGAAAGCGCCCAAAGATAGGCAACCTGCAAAGCCTCTAAAACCGGTGAAATATTTCGCCATGCTCGAACTCGGCAGTTCATGAAAATCATGACATTTTAAGATCGACCCACTAAACCATAAAAATGGTTATATGGGTTGAACTCGAATTTTCATGATAATAACCATAAATATGGTTTTATTTGGTGAGCGTGTAATAGAATCGAAAAGTAATAATAATCGACAAAAGGGCTCAAGGGTACACAGCAACCAAGCAAGTTGTTATCTTCTTATTTCAAAATTGCCAAACTTACGGACACAATCCTGCAACAATCTGATTGTAAAAATAGTCAAATTTTGTTGCAAATTATTTTGTAGACAGTATTTTAGAAGATACATAAAAAAATATATCGAAAGTTTCCGTAGTTTTGAAGATACTAAAATGTCTGTAACAAAAATCTTGGTGCAAAAGCTCTGGTAGATGTGCACCGTTAAAAGTTTTCTTTTCTGCACTTGTTTTAAAAAGTATCATATCATTTTTTATTTGAACGGTAAATTAATTTAAAAAAAATCGATTGCGAAAAATCTTCTTTTTGCAACTTGTGGCATAAAGTACTATTTAAAAAATTTTGACCCTTGACCCTGGCAGAAGTGGTGAGGGAGTGGGGAAGAAGGGGTGGAGGTAGAAAAAAGCATATAAAATGCAAATACACGGACATTTCACGAAAATTCTAATTATGTTTAAACTATTTCAATCAGGCTAACAATGATTATCATCGCAGGTAAATGCAGTCTAAATGGTGTTCAGTTGATTGCACTTCCAATTCAATTGAAATTTTGAAGTTAATATTCCACAATCATTTTGCAACTTTGTCATTCTGACATTGACAGATAAAAACGCCCACAAATTTTAGAATTAAAATCTCTATTCAAAAGTTTAATCAAATTGCATTTCTTTTTTTCCAAACCCCCAACCATATGCAGGTACGTGTAGGTGCTGCCACGCATGTTAATTTGTCGACACAATCGATTTGAATAACCAATTAAGTTCAAGTTCCGGTCGCGTGCGATTCGGCGTTCAAATCGTGCCAGCCATCAGTTCGGTTTGTTCAAGAGTCATGTTCGAAAAGCTGGGTACTCCAACGGGAGTGGCTGTGCGATAGTTTGGGCACGATGCCACACTGAAAGTTGGTAATTTGGATGATTTTTATGCTTACAGTCTTTCTTTCAATTTGATGGAGTTATATATATTTTTTTTTTTTGAAAATTATGCCTAGAAGCTTTATTTTTAAAGAAATATCGTTCTTTTCAGTGGATTTAAAATTGGATGGCTACAAATGACTGTAGGGGCCAACTGTGACCTTTTGAGTTTTAGCCATTGTCCAATATAAGGTCCTCTTACCCTAGCAATTGCATATTGTTGAACTGCAGCCAGAACATATGCAACTTGAACGAAATGGTTGTTTGTGGCGGTTAGAGGCAAAAAAAACCTGCACCCCGATCGAATAATTTGCTATTGTATCAAATTTATTTTATTCAGTGTTTATAAAAGAGAGAAAATTGGAGCTGCCAAAAAACAAGCCCCAAAAAAAAACCTTCCCCAACCTGGAAACACGACACTCTAGGGTACCGTGGTGGACACTTTCCCCGAAACGAGTGTCCTCATCGGTGGTCCGGAGCTTGGCACCGCAAACAGCGAACGATCCTATCAATAATTTAGAACTGCATTGTATTCACCCCCACACGGGGTGGTACTAGGAAAAGCGGGAAAATCAACGCAAGAGAAAAAAAATGCGCGCTCTGAAACTGGACAGATACTAGTTTCCTGCGGTGTCGTGGGATGAAAACGTGAAAATCCGCGGATGTGTGACTAGTTTTCGCGTTTTAACCACCGAACGCGGGGATTTGGAGGAGGTGGGGGGGGGGGTGTTGGACAATGAACAGTTTGTTCTAGCGGATTGGATAGTTTCCCGGGTTGACTTTGGCTTTCCAATTGAACTCAATTTTTCGGTATTTCAACTTTTGAACGAATGCTTCGCTCGATAAAATCATCTGTGAACGTGCGAAGCAGGAAAAAAAAACTTCATTCGGAAATAAAGCTTTTGATTCTTGTTATTTTTCGGCAATTTGATCCTGTTTCGATCAGTTGGAATTTATTTTATCGGGGTGCGAATTTATGACGTGAATCCTCTCGATTTTTTGTGAGATTGTCAGGAAAATGAAAACACAACTAAATTTGACGAGAATGTTAACACTTTTTGATTTGAATTACATGAAGTTTACTTCAGCTCTTTTTTACACGATCTTGGAAACATTTTTACAAATCCACTTTTTTTAGCAACAGAACAACTACGCATAACTTTCAAGCGACTAGACTGAATCAAAATTTCACCAATAAAATAAATCGAAATGCTAGCAAAAAGTGTGTCATCCCCTTTGCAACTTGCCAATCGACCGTTTCCTGGGAGCCTCCTTATAAGGATTCAACCCAGAGATATTCAACCCAGAGTAGTTTACCTAGTTTTACGACCTGCTATACGCAATTTTGGATAGAGAGAGGGTGGAATGATGCTGCCATGTTGATGCCGCCAAGGTGGCGCCACCGTTCGTCTCCCTCGCTTCCACTTTATTTTATTAGCTTTTTCCGCCATCGCGCAATGATGCGACTCAATCCCGGGAGAGGAATCATCCCCCGCGATTTGGTTGGGATCTGGCAACGCTGGTTGTTGGTGTCGTTTGTCGTCCTCCCGAGAACTTTTCGAGTTGCGAGTTGTTGTCTCTGGTGGTTTCCGATTTCCGCCGGGGAATTTGAAGGGTGTCAATTAGTTGGAAGGTTTATTATTCCTGGGTTTTTATTCAGTTTTTGCTTGACTGTGTCAAGTCATTATATAATATTACCTTTTAAATAATATTAACATACTTTCTAGAATGAGATTTCCAAAAGATGTCCACGTGGTTTGTGGATGGTCCCTTAAGATTTATGTCCATGATTTATGTCCATTTCAATCAACTAACAGAAATAAAAAACATATTTCCCAGATCTTGGAACACTGATCATGTTTAAAAGCATCCAAAACATTATGAAATTAATCTTGGTTTCGCCTCTAATTTAAATTCATTAAAAATTCAACCCAAATATGAAGGCTCAGTGATTTTTATATCCGACTGAAACTTTTTTGGTGCCTTCGGTAAGCCCAAAAAAACCATTTTGCATCATTAGTTTGTCCATATAATTTTCCATACAAATTTGGCAGCTGTCGATACAAAAATGATATATATTTAATTCAAAAATCAGTATCTTTTGAAGGAATTTTTTAAATCGATTTGGTGTTTTCAGCAAAGTTGTAAGTATGGATAAAGATTACAAGAAACTTTCTATGGTGATTTTTAAATTCACTTTTTGCCACTAAAGCTTGATTTGCAAAAAACAAAACACTATTTTTTATTTTCTGATATGTTTTAGGGGACATCAAACGCCAACTTTTCAGAAATTTCCAGAATGAGCAAATCATTTTTGACCGAGTTATGAATTTTTAAATCAATACTGATTTTTTTTAAAATTGGTCGCACAAAATTTTCAACTTCATTTTTCGATGTAAAATCGTATTTGCAATCAAAAAGCACTTCAGTGAAATTTTGATAAAGTGCACCGTTTTCAAGTTATAGCCATTTTTAGGTATTTTTTTGAAAATAGTCGCAGTTATTATTTTTTTTTTAATTTAGTGCCCATGTTTGCCCACCTTTAGAAAAAAATATTTTTGAAAAGCTGTGAAAATTCTCTATATTTTGCTTTTTTGAACTTTGTTGATACGACCCTTAGTTGCTGAGATATTACCATGCAAAGGTTTAAAATCAGGAAAATTGATGTTTTCTAAGTCTCTACCCATTATTTTCTAATGTAGATATATCAGCAACTAATGGTCCGATTTTCAATGTTAAAATTTGAAACATTCGTGAAATTTTCCGATCTTTTCGAAAACCATATATTCATATTTTTTTAATCAAAACTAACATTTCAAAAGGGTGTTTAATTGACTGTTTTGTTTTTGACAAAAATCAAACAAATACTTGTAAATTTATTTCAGTTAGTATTTTAATTTTTACTTTCCATTTTTTCAGTCAAGCGTGGCCAGTTTTTGACATCCTGTTAAAAATATTTTTGTCACAGACCGGAAAAAATACAAAACATCTACCTTAAACTGCCTGTAATTGAGATTCTAAAGTAAAATAGTACAAGTAAAATACAACAAGCAGCTAATAAGCAAGCTGAAATTGTAAGAAAAAGTGCAGTGATTGCGCACATAACAACGTCTGTTGATCCTGTCGCACTCTTTTTTCCCGGTAAATACAAATTACAACACTCAGATTACAAAGAACAAAACTGTTCATCAATACTTAGATATTTTGGAAACTAATGATTGCAAAACAACTGGACAGGTGTATAATGCATTTTTTTTTTTTTGCAATTCCGTCGTGAAACTACTTACTTTTCCTGTCATTCTTGAACGACGAAATAGCCTACTTTTCTGTACCAAAAATAACAGAATCAAATAGTAACACCTTTCAAAATAAATGCTGAAAAGTTCTACTTTTCAGCACTGACTGCTGAAAAGTTGAACAAAATACATGGAAATTTGACTTAAAATTTCACTCAATGGGTGTTTTTCGGAATTGCAAAAAGTGTTGTAAGCAACTCGTTGCAAAACTTACTTATCCAACTTGGTGAACCTCGTTGGATAAATGTACGACCCGTGTTGAAAAAATCCTCTTTTTGCAACTTGTTGCATAAACTACTATTAAAACACTTTTTTCATTCAAATGATGAAACCATGGCTCGCAATTTCAATTTTTGTACTTTTCTTTTTTTTAGCCCCCCTCCCCCGTCGACTTTGGTCAGAGTCGAGGTACATAAACTTCAAAAAATATGTGTAACGGCCTTATTATGTAAAAAATAAAGGTAAAAATCAGGGGTTTTTAAGAAACCCTTTTTCTGAAAAGTTCATATCACAACCTACAACTTTGCCAAAGACTTGATGTTGATAAAAAAAACTCTACTCAAAATACAGATTTAAAAAATATATATACACTTTATATCCAAAGTTTTTCATTTGCATGGCGAATAGCTTATTTGGACAATTTTTTTGGAAAAAGTTTCATACAAATATAAAAAAAATAAATGTCGATTGATTTTTAAAACGTAACTTGAAAACATGAAAAAACTCAAAGCATTTCTCCCTGACTTTCAAGTCATAGATAGAAGTTGGCATTGAAGCTTCTGCAGATATTTTTTTCAGTTTGTCAAACTTATCAGACCAAATAATTGGTCAGGACAAAAATTTAGCCAATAATGGATCGAGTTGCTTTAATAAACATCTCCGTGCATGATCAAACAATAGGATTATCAATGGGTTCCTTAAACTTAAATAACAAGTAAAAAGTGCAATAAAAAGTAAGCTCAGACAAAATTTTAACAGCATTGTTTGACAAATGCAATCCATCAAACTCCAATAAAGTGGTTTCTTTGTTCGCTTTGACAACTTCATCATCACCGTTGACAAGTTACTAATCACGAACAGGAGCATCGTACATCCTACACCCCGAGCAGATAAAGTGTCAACAACTAGAAATAGAACAGGAGCAAAAAAAAGTGGAGCAGGCAACACTTTTACATTGCGATGCATTTTCCACATTGTTGCACATAACCGGTGCAGTGTAAAATATCAAGCAGCTTCAGTCGCTGCAGCATGTTGTCGCACGAAGTACGAGATCAAGCTGTCGTGTGAAAGCCGCGTGGTGATGATGAGATTAACATGTTAGTGATGCTTCCTTTTTTGTGCAACACTTGAATGCACCTACCGTTCTCCTTTGAAGTAGGGGATTGTAGAAAAGTTGCAATTTTGAGTTTAAAAAAAACTTATTTTAAAAATCCTTGCTGATTCATTTTCCCAAAACTGATACAAACTTGATTTTTTTTTAATCTAAACAATGTCACCCACACTACCCTATAGTGTACGTGCGAATGTTTGACGAGTCAACAATGTGTGTCTGTGTGTGCCAGGCGTTGTAGTGCTTTGTACACGTACACAGTAGATTTGAATCTTGCCGCCAACCCATTCCATGTAAACCTGGGATGCTGAAAACACTGACGAAACGTGACGGTAATCGAACTAGTACCATATCCGCTGATCCGGATATTTGAAAGAGTGAATGATTGACCCTTCTTTTCATCACGGTAAACTCACTTTTATAAAATTTAAAATTGCAAAGACAATGTATCTTTGTTGTGATTATTACACAATTTCAACATGATGGACTAAAAAACATAGCATGAAAGTAATTTTGGATTATCTGCATACGACACAACATATCAAATTTAATTAAAACGTTGAAACACATTATATGGGTCGAAATTTACAAACATTGAAAAAAAACTCAAATTAAACTGCAAACAGTTCAACAATGCCAACAAACTTCTAAATAAACCAACTCCACTCCATTCATAACAAAAAATAGCTTCTCGAAACCGCTCTGTTTCACCATTAGCCGTTGAAATCAGCAGCCGTTACCAACAGGTACTTCCGACTAACGTTGGTGGGCGCTAAATTTCTGCATAAAAAAAAGCCACTCACCCCATAGGGCCTGAACCAGGACTAAAAATGTGCCAATGATGTAGGCATTGCGATTGCAACCTAGGGCACGGCAAGCTGAACTATTGCACCGGAAACATTAAAACGAAAACACAGCCCCGAGAGCTGAGCTTATATTTTCCAGCTGAAAAGTTGTGCCCTGCAGGGGAGGGGGGAAGAAAAAAACTTCCGCGTGTACCTTCAAATGCATCGACTGCAAAACGGCCCAGACCGTTCCGGGAGAAGTTGTGAATTGCGGAACAATACAAAAATTGAGCATACAAAAACTTTGAAAGGACCTTTCTAGCTGGTTTCCCTTTCCTTTGCCAAGCGCACAGCGGTTGGGGGTGGTAAGGTCACAACAATGAAAACAAAGATATTTTATAGAGAGAAGCAAGAGGGGCAACGGAAAACTTGAACAACGTCGATGCATTGTGAAATAATTAGCTACAATCGTGGCCGACAGCAAAACTGCTATAAACAGCATCGAAAACAGAAAATTAAATCCACAATTTTTTATTTTAATTATGAACATGGAAGAATCTTAGAACACATACATGTTATGCCATTCATAACGAAAATGATAAAGCATTAGGGTGACAATAAAAAATCGACATTACGGGTATTCATGACTCATGACTCAATTCCTTAGGCAAAAATAAAAATTTAATGAAAAATTTGGATAACTTGAAAAATCATTAAGTTTGACATGCATCATGCCCTTTTCACTGGACCAAAGATGAAAATTCTTCCCCCGGGGCTCCTGAGACCGGTCACGGCAGATCAGAATTGATTGTTTTATTAATTGGACACTAGTAATAACCTACTCTGCAGAAATTAAGACGTTTGAAACGCTACATGCCAAAATTACTGGACTATCCTAGTTCTGGTCCTGGTCCTGGGACTGTGCAATGATTTATCCTGTTTGGCGACCGTAGTTTTTAGGGCTGAAATGTACTGCCCCTGATCGCATAAAAGTCCCATATGCATTTTCATCACTTTTGAGTTATTGATGCAGTTTGGTTCAAAATCGTGTGTTCTTTCAGAAAGGTCTAAAACATCCAGTACTTTATTCTAGAAATCAGGAGGAAACCCAGTTGTTTCGTGAAAACTTAAAACGTAGCCTTATGTGTGGAACAAACTTGTCTTGCGGTTTTCTCAGTTTGATTTTTTTGCATATGTTAAAGCGAATATGGGCAGTTTACGTCAAAAAAATCGCTTCTAGATTCGGAATTTCGACCAAATAGGCACATTGATGGTCGGATCTTAGGAGTGGTAGACCCGAAATAGGGACAAAAAATTATGTAATTTTTCGGACATATTCAGCGATTTTAGGTATTTTTAGCAAACAGTAAAAAAAGGTGATGTTTGTAATAAATGATTTATTTTAAAAGCATTTTTTTAATTTTTATTACAAAAAAGTGGCCAATTTCTGGGGCCGATTCTTTGGATAATCGAACTGATAAAAAAATTCGCTGTCTTAATTTTGACTAAGGACCCTTAAATTATGATAAAGTGATAGAAATGAAATCCAAAATGGCAGCCAAAATGGCGGAGATGAAATATTTAATATTGAAACATGCATTTTGTAACTTAATAGGCAATATACTATTCAATTATGACTAAAATGCAATCGCAGAACGCGTTAAATGTTAAAACAACACAAAAAAAGGAAACCTTTTTTTTCGTGATTTTATTATCCGAAATCCCATACAAATCTTCGAACAATCGATTTTTTTATCGAACAAACGAAATTCGGATAATCGAATCTTTGAATAAAAGAGTTTGGACTGTATTTTTGTTTTGCAATTCTTCAGTATTTTTTAAAGAAGTAAAAACAGGGCTCGATCATTTTGACCGAAGAGACCGTCGAGACAGGAAGGTATCAAGTTATGGAATGATGTTATCGAAGAATGCTGTTGGAAGGACTTACAAACCCTTCGAAACAGTTGGGTTTATCGAGAAATAAGAGATTTGAAAACGGTCCCTTTAGTATCGACACAGAGAGTAGAGGACAAAAGTATCGGAGAAAATAATGAAACAAAAAAAAAGTTGTCCATATGGTAATTTTTCAAGGCAATTTCAACAATTGTTTACAAATTGTTAAAGAAACTTATCTCAATTTTCATTATATTCTCAATATAAAGTGAGCGATTTCTGGGATCTCAACCTATAAAGATTTGAATTTATGCTTGCAATACAAGAAGCTAAAAAAATGCTAAAAATAAACTTTAAAATAATGTTAAAATTTTTCATTTCGATTTTAAAAACAATTCAACAACACTAGCCAAGTTCCTACAGTAATGCAATATCCTGCTCCAGTAACAGCACAGTTTGGTAATGAGAATGTATGGTGCTGCACAGTGTGAAAGTTCTGTGGTAACCGCTCGTCCTGCCCACACTCTGCTGGCCAAGGTAGGTCCCCGAACCCTTTTGAGAGGAGGGACGACGTTGCCTCAGCACGACTGCTTGCACTCGGAGCCGGAGCGATGATGAAGGACTTTGCCCGGCCCCGGCCCGGTATTTATGGCCTTTCAGAACTGCAAGTGGTGTGCAGATGGTTGAAGATAAAAGCTCAAAAGTTAACTCGTGGGGAAAACTGGCACTAACTTCGTGTACTCGTGGCCCGGAAGCACTCTGGAGTCGGTGCCAACTCGCTCCTGGAAAGAGAAAAAAAGAGGGGTCATCCTACTGCACTGCAACGAGCTAAACCGATGTAATTAAGTGCTCATAAACTCGTCCAAAGCACAAGGCAGAACGAATCATGCAGTGCTATCAAGTGTTTGATCTCGCTTGATATCTCATTAGGTGCTTATTAACGGCTCAAGTCATCAAGTTTTAAAATATTGAGATCCTATAAATTGTTCAAAAAAGTTTACCTTTAAATTATTTAGCTTAATTTCATATGTCCACGAACACATGAAACCCACATCCAGTGACAACGTTAAAAAATATCACGCAACCTGCAATTCAACAAATGAAGTGAGCTTTCCATGTCCGTTCATAACGGTGTTAAATTTTATGTAAGTACCCTTTCAACGTGTATGCAAACACCTTTAATGTTGTTAAACCAACGCCACCGGAGTGGCCCACTCGGTTTTATTCCTGTAATTTACAGTAAAAGCATCAATTTGAAGAAACAATAAGCCAATTATTCTACACGCTTAAACGACCATGAATAAATCAAAACGATTTCAAATAAAACAGCAGCAGCAGCACTCGAACGTGCCTCCCCACGTGGCGCATGTTTGTGGGGTGAGGGGTTGCCTTTCAACAGTGAGCACTTTTATTCTGAGCGAGCTTTCCCCCATTCATACAAGGCTTTGGTGCCAGAACCATGTTGGGGGCCCATATCAACCACCAACTGCTACCGGTTCTGTTCCGTTCTCTTGGAAGGCACCGATGGTTACCCTCGCATGAGGACGACACGAACATGAGGGAATGATTATTTGATGGGTGTTTTACTTCCCCAGCAATCCTGTGGCCAAGAGCTTTATTTTTGCTTGGGCTCCGATCTGATTCCGGTGTTGAATGATCTGGCATGGAGAGGAGCACCGCTTCTCTGAATGGCTATTAAAAAGGATGCGTAACTGAACGAGCATCCGTAATTAATTCTTGGAGCTGGCTAAGTTTAAGCCTGTTAGATCCTTTGAAACGTCAGTTAGGCTGGAAAACACCATCAGTTTTGTGTCAAAGGATTTCTCATATGAAAAGTTCTATGAACTCAATTTCAACATGTCTGCGTTTGATTATTTAAAACATGAAGCTTGTTTAATGTTTTTTTATTGTATTTCTCTGCATACAAATTAAATTCCCTCATAAAATACACAGAGCAGTTCTCTCAGATTTCGGTCATTCGATTTTTTTGTATTTTTTAATCCGACTGAAATTTTTTTGGTGCCTTCGGTATGCCCAAAGAAGCCATTTTGCATCATTTGTTTGTCCATATAATTTTCCATACAAATTTGGCAGCTGTCCATACAAAAATGATGTATGAAAATTCAAAAATCTGTATCTTTTGAAGGAATTTTTTGATCGATTTGGTGTCTTCGGAAAAGTTGTAGGTATGGATACGGACTACACTGGAAAAAAATGATACACGGTAAAAAAAATTTGGTGATTTTTTATTTAACTTTTTATCACTAAAACTTGATTTGCAAAATAACACTATTTTTATTTTTTTTTATTTTTTGATCTGTTTTAGAGGACATAAAATGCCAACTTTTCAGAAATTTCCAGGTTGTGCAAAAAATCTTTGAGCGAGTTATGAATTTTTTAATCAATACTGATTTTTTCAAAAAATCGAAATATTGGTCGCAAAAAAATTTCAACTTCATTTTTCGATGTAAAATCAAATTTGCAATCAAAAAGTACTTTAGTGAAATTTTGATAAAGTGACTTTTTTGAAAATAGTCGCAGTTTTTCATTTTTTTAAATGAGTGCACATGTTTGCTAAATTTTGAAAAAAATATTTTTGAAAAGCTGGGAAAATTCTCTATATTTTGCTTTTTTGAACTTTGTTGATACGACTCTTAGTTGCTGAGATATTGCAATGCAAAAGTTTAAAAACAGGAAAATTGATGTTTTCTAAGTCTCACTTAAACAACCCACCATTTTTTAATGTCGATATCTCAGCAACTAATGGTCCGATTTTCAATGTTAAAATATGAAACATTCGTGAAATTTTCCGATCTCTTCGAAAAAAATATTTTAACCCACCACTAACATTTTAAAAGGGCGTAATATTGAATGTTTGGCCCTTTTGAAATGTTAGTCTTGACTTGAAAATTTAGAAAATAATGTTTTCGAAAAGATCGGAAAATTTCACAAATATTTCATATTTTAACATTGAAAATCGGACCATTAGTTGCTGAGATATCGACATTAGAAAATGATGTATTTTTTGGGTGAGACTTAGAAAACATCAATTTTCCTGTTTTTAAACCTTTGCAAGGCAATATCTCAGCAACTAAGGGTCGTATCAACAAAGTTCAAAAAGCAAAATATAGAGAAATTTCTCAGCTGTTCAAAAATATTTTTTTCAAAATTGAGCAAACATGTGCACTCATTTAAAAAAATGAAAAACTGCGACTATTTTCAAAAAAGTCACCTAAATATGGATTTAACTTGAAAACGGTGCACTTTATCAAAATTTCATTAAAGTACTTTTTGATTGCAAATTTGATTTTACATCGAAATATAAAGTTGAAAAATTTTTGCGATCAATATTTCGATTTTTTGAAAAAATCAGTATAGATTAAAAAATTCATAACTCGCTCAAAGATTTTTTGCACAACCTGGAAATTTCTGAAAAGTTGGCATTTTATGTCCTCTAAAACATATCAAAAAATAAAAAAAAATAAAAATAGTATTTTTTTTCAAATCAAGTTTTAGTGAAAAAAATTTAAATAAAAAATCACCAACATTTTTTTTACCGTGTATCATTTTTTTTCCAGTGTAGTCCGTATCCATACCTACAACTTTGCCGAAGACATCAAATCGATCAAAAACTTCCTTCAAAAGATACAGATTTTTTAATTTTCATACATCATTTTTGTATGGACTGCTGCCAAATTTGTATGGAAAATTATATGGACAAACTAATGATGCAAAATGGCTTCTTTGGGCATACCGAAGGCACCAAAAAAGTTTCAGCCGGATTAAAAAATACAAAAATTAAAATTGAAGAAAAAAGACCGATTTCGTAGAGAATTGCTCCAAAGTGGCTTTTATTGACAGTTTGAAGTTTTCATTTATATTTAGTTTTCGATAAAAGATCGAATTGTTTTATTAAAAAACACACAATGAAACAAATATTTTAATGTTCTTGAATCATACAAAATGGATGCAATATTAATGTAACCACCATTGGCACCAACTTTGGGTGGGGCACCTGATGTCGATGACACTATCAAATTTTTTTTTTTTTGCATGACATAAGAACGAACCCTAACTGTAATTGTACAAAGCATTTCGTGATACTTTTTGCTTCAAAATTGTGATAATTAGGCTTCAAATGATTGTTTTTTCGCGGCGGTACGATCCCTTCCATTTTCCGTTGTTGAGTATTTTCTATAATTTCGCAAATAGGATTTTCTTTGCATGTTGCATGTTAATGTAAAATCTTGTTCCAGAGACATATTTTTTTAAATATCGAAATTGTGATCAAAATGCACATTTTTCAAATTTGCAATCGAAAAGTATTTAACCAGATTGTTGATAAAGTGCACCATTTTGAAGTTATAGTCACTTTTAGGTTATCTAATTTTGTTAAGTTTCGTTTAAAAAAAAACTTTATAAAGGAAAACAATATTTTTGAAAGGCAGAGAATTTTTTAGAATTGTTTATCAGAGACTTTGAAACTTGGACTATTGGTTTCTGAGATACATTCTCACAAAGAATTCGAATCGAAATGAGTTTTTCTAAGAGTCACCAAATAAGCCTTTAGGTTTAGCTACTGATTTGATTTTCAATTTTAAAAAGTAAAATTTGTGAAATTTTCTGATATTTTCAGTAAAAATAATTTAGAAAATTCGCTTAACTTTTGAAAAGGTCTCAAATAAATAATTTTCCTCATTTCATATTTTAGACCAAATTTTTAATAATTTTGATAGTATTTTTACTGAAGAGATCAGAAAATTTCACTAAAGATTCTTTTTTTACATTGAAAATCAAATCAATAGTTTTCGAGGTATCGTCAGTTGAAAATTACAGGCTAATCAGGTGAGACTTAGAATTTTCTCAGCTTTTCAAAAATCTGATCATCAGGTTTTGGCTTTCCTTTAAAAACAAACAAAACATGTTGAAATTCCAGAAAATTATAACTTAAAAGTGACAATAAATCCAAAACGGTGCACTTTATCAAAAAAACGATGAAGTACTTTGTGATTTAAAAATTATTTTAGCCTTAAAAAAATTACCACATTTCATTTTATAAATTATACACAATATTTTTTTTATAAATTCATATCTCTGGAAAGAGATTTTGCACCATCATGCTCTACAGCTCATAAAATGTCTTTTTTTGTCCACTAAACATATACGTAGTCTATTATGTTTTTAAAACCTTTTCATAGAATTTCACCACTAACTGATCAATTTAACATACTCCCTAATTAATCAGCTTAGTGAATGTTCATCGTCAAACAAGACCAAACTGCAACCCGGCCATCATTCATCGCTGTTACTGGTGTCGGTGCAGTAGAGACATACATTCCATAAGATCTTACCTTGTACAAAATATGATTCCCCGGCCGTGACTCCATACCGAGCCACGCCCCGCGGGACACCGGGCACCCGTAATTCCTGTAATCGTAAGAGATTATGGATGTGGTGCCTGCCATAATTGTCGGGGTTTCCTCCCGGGGCCAAGGGGCCAAGGTTGTAGAGTGAGAGGCGCGGTCGTCTCGACTTTCGTCGTCACCGTGGTGGTGACCTGCAGCGATGCAGCACTAGACGCGCCCCAGGACATTCCACTTGCTGAACTTGGTAGCTGAGCTACCATGCAGCATCCGATGTCGGGTGGGACGAACCGAGCAAGTGCCTTCGAGGTCCCTTTGAACAGCTTACACAGCGGCATGGTAATGGGATTCCACAGCAAAGCAAGGAAATCACAGCTATGAACTGGTTGATTTATGTCTGAGAAATGGATGGAATTACACATAAATCGCATAGCTTCGCAAAGCGGCCAATTATCAGAGAGATTTGAGAACTGGTAAATAGTTTATGTTGTGACATGGGCTACTAGGAAATCATGAGTATTTCATCAAAGCTCCGTTAAGCAGAATTTGCTGATCCTAATTGCTTCTGACAAACATGAAGCAGCTTTCATGGTAGAAAAAAACGTTTAATCTGTAACGTTTTAAAAACTTTTCAACAGGAAAAAAAATCTTTTTTCTTCTTCCAGCGCTACATTGTTTGACCTGTCCGATGAAGTTAATTAACTTGTATCAGCACCAGCAACTACAAATTAAGACCTTTGATCACATGGTTACGATGTACAGTAAAGAACACAATTGTTCTGGTCGAGGGTAGGAATATACCAACTAACCAGTGTACGCTGGTAATTCGCTTCAAAGGTCCACGACAAAAGTGAACCATGTTGGATCAGATTAATTAATTTGTTACTCGTATGAGGGGTGGCTTAACGCTGCTGGATTGGACACTATCGAAGGAGTGACAGTCGGGGCAGTTTGAAAATAATTTAGTTTACTCAATGGCTATACTTGTCTCGAAGAGTCTACAGCAATTCGACGCCGCCGTGCTAACTTGTCGTACACAGAAAAAAAAATCATGGTAATATTACATCTGGGAAGGGGTACATCTTTTATGTCAGAAAAAAGGTGTAATTTTACCTCTGGAAATGTGTAATTTTACCACTATTCTGGTGTAATGTCACTTTTTCAGTCTAAATTGAGGTAAAATTACATCAGAAAAGAGGTAATATTCAACCTTCCAAAATTACAGCTTCCAAATTTACATTATTTTTTTCTGTGTACGTCGCTTTTTGACGTTCCGAGAAAAACGCGTTTTCATGTTTGACCTTGAATAAACAAAAACGAGAGCACGCAATGTAAACAATAACAAACACGGTTTGTGTGGTTGATCATTCTGTGCATCGTCCTGAAGTTTGGTTGAATTTGGTTACTGGAGTCCGGAGTTATAACCGAAAATGTTTACGGTAGTCGAGCTCGTTCCTGTGTCAAACGCGTTCTGACCTGAAATCCCTTTGGCCAATTTTCGCACTTACAGCAATTTTCAGGCTGTGTCAAGATAGCACGACAAGATTGAAACTTCTTATGAAAAGGGACAACAATGCACGGAGTTTTTTCTGTTTTTACTGAATATCTCAGGATTGAAATCGAATTTTGGGGATCTGTGAATGTCAAAAGGTGAGGCATTGTGAGCTGCACAAAATGGCGTTCTTAACTCAATTTGGCCCAAAATGCACGTACGACAAGTTAGCACGACAGGGACGACTTGGTTGTAATGACGTGTTGCAAAAATGCTGTTATGTTGCTATTACGTGGATTGCACAAACTGGTGAAAAGTACTTTTCAGTACTGTTATTTTGGGTAATTTTTTAACTTTTTGCCTTGTTTCACTACAGAATCTTTACAGTTTCTCAATATCCAAAATATGTTACAAACTCCATGTATTGTCTCTACAAATCATAAAACATCCCAAGAAAGTTGAAAGTTTTTTCGGTTTGAAAGTTAAATGCTCTGATATAGGAATGTCACTATTCAAATAAAATAATCCCATTTGAATGCAAAAGCATTCGGTATTACCACTTTGTCCAACCACAAATTATTTCCCATGTTTTCCATGATAATGGAACCAATTCGGTAAACATTATATCATACCAAACCGACCCCGGTCGAATCCGGAACTTTGCACAATACCCCAGTATCCGTGACGTTTGCGGTTTTGCAAAACTCCGACTTTGGACTCACAAACAGTATCCTCCGTGTGGTAGTTGTGCATAGTCCCTGGTCACACAATTGTTAGCACGTGATAAAATTTTCATGCTGCAAATGTTGCACCTCTCGTGCTCCCTAACGTAACTACGATTTTCCGCTCGATTGCAGGTTGATTCCACGTGGGTGTGAGGCTTCCCAGGTGCCTCTCAGGTGGCCGACTGTTTTCCGCTAATTTTAGCACAACTGTTGTTCGCAAAAAGAAGAGTATAACTATTAGGATGTAACAAAAATGACTTTTTGGCGGGCATTCAAGGGTTTGTTCCGGTGGGCATACTAAGCCCAAATCCAAAATATGAGCTTGATTGGACGTAACAGGAGCTGGCGCTCCGCCCTTCAATTTTAAATGGGATTTAACCCGTAAAAAAAGATTTTTTCAAAGATGTCACTTTTTGAGGCATTTTGGCCACTGAAGCGATTATTTTCAGCATCATTGGCGTGTAGGCCAGATCTTTGCGCATCTTTTGGTATATATAACATCGAAATTTGGAGCACCCTGGAGCTCGGTACAGGCCTTCAAAGTTTAGCATTTTTTCGAAAAATTGATTCCGGCAAAAAAGATATGCGTCGCATCTCGCGACGCCCGAGACGCCATTTGATTTTGCCGGGGCCGATTTTTCGAAAAAATGCCAAACTTTGAAGGCCTGTACCGAGCTCCAGGGTGCTCCAAATTTCGATGTTATATATACCAAAAGATGCGCAAAGATCTGGCCTACACGCCAATGATGCTGAAAATAATCGCTTCAGTGGCCAAAATGCCTCAAAAAGTGACATCTTTGAAAAAATCTTTTTTTACGGGTTAAATCCCATTTAAAATTGAAGGGCGGAGCGCCAGCTCCTGTTACGTCCAATCAAGCTCATATTTTGGATTTGGGATTAGTATGCCCACCGGAACAAACCCTTGAATGCCCGCCAAAAAGTCATTTTTGTTACACTCTAATAACTATGTGTGCTCACAAAAAAGTAGGTGGTACGTGAATCAAATTACTCGCGAGTCACTGTGGGATCGTCTTATTTTTGGTGAACTTTACAAAATGTTTTATTTTGTTTGATTTTTGTTATGCACTGATAGAAATGATCTTAAAATCTAATTCTAGTTTTGATTCTGATTCACGCAATTTTATAAAAATTGATTTAAAATAAAACTGTATCACCGTGTAACGCAAAGCCACTGGCGAATAAATACGTTTTCCGGTATTTTCCTGTTGAAAAATTGGCTATTCAGGGGTAAAAATAATAGTCAAAATAGGTGGCAACGAAAAAGTTAGTCCACGTTCTGCATTCCCCAACCAAAGGGAAAGCCTCGATGCTTGTTGCATCGTGCCAATTAACAGCGACCCCCTAGATGGGCCACAATTGATAAAGCGAGCATCCCCGCAACCCTTGGGCGTTGTGGTGAAACTATCTCGTGATGCGGAAAACAAATTTTTAGCTCGAGTTAATACGTTAACAGCTAGTTGCTCGGTCTACATGAAACTCGAACCTCTATGACGCTCTATCTACCGGGACGGGAGCGGATAGATTCCGAACGACCATCCGAGAAGAAACAGGGTCAGATAGGATCCACTGTGCCTACACAGTTTGGCCAGAGATAACGGCCAGGTGTTATTTGACTGTTGGCAGGCCTGTACTCTTCTGGGATTTTAAATATTCATAACTAACGCTGGGGGCTTGTCGTGCTAGGGTGTTGATCAATTTGCTCACTAATGAATAACTTCTAAGTGTAATCACTTTGAAACATAGAGCATTGGAGAAGTGATAACTTTTTGGTAAATGTAATACACACATGTTTTGCATCAGCATTCGAGAAGCCAGTTGGATATTCAAGTCTTTTTATGTTTTCAAAGTGAATTTACAGACATAGACACAATTTCGTGAATTCAATCAGATCAGATAAGCTTTTCGAGAAATTCTAATTATTTTATCAGATTGTAAGCAGTTGATAACAATAAGAACTGTATGTAAACAATTGTAGAAGGAATGTACAGACCTGATTTTGTACCCATAGTTTGATTTACAGCACCACCCTACCAAAATCCATGACATCAACACGACCACTAGTTTTGAACGGTTTTCCCGGCGCTTCCCACCACCCACCAAAAACGAACGGTGGAGGTGGTCTGAGAAGCACGGATGCTAGTCCAAAATTAGTCCACTCTACCATGTGTTCAGATACATATCCGAGCCAACGCCACACCGCGGACATAGCCCGGACTATCGGTTAATTAAGTTCTTCACCGTTGTTCACCGTTTCGCCGCCGTGTCCAACCGAGTGGGGCTTTTACTACGAACATACCATGATCCAATTTGCATTCGTTCGTGTCTGTGTTGCACGAGTGGAAAGCTACTCTGTGGAGCCAATTTTCCAGCCAATAATTCTTCCCCAGTTTTTTTTTTTTTTTTTCTCCTTCATCTTTTCGATTTTGCACCACTTTGTTCAGCTCAATGGACGGACTGCAGCGATATTATTACAAAAATGAAAGGGGGAGAGGGTGGGGTTGAAAGGGATTTAAATAACTCTTGAATCATTTATCATCGAGTACAAATCTCAACCCCACCCCAGTCCAACACGTTCGATAAGGCCAGGTCGAGGCAAATATTATACTCTGTGTGAAATAGAGATTGCTTTTCCACTCACGTTCACCTTTTTACATGATGCCACTCAATTTCCACCTCTTTCAACCCTTGGACCTTTGGACCAACCCCTCCTCCCCCAGCTGGGTTGGTAGCACAACAAAGAAAGAGCTCATGACAGCATCGACATCAACAGTTGGCCCTCATCAGCTGCTACGCCAGCTGAGCTTTGATATCGGAGACTGCAAGTTGAACAAGGGGGTGTTGGGAGGGTACACTCAATATGGTGGGAATGGGTGTCAAGTTTCTAGATTAGTGCTACAAAGCTAGAGTTGGGCTGGATCAAGTGAGGATCAAGGGTGATTGCACTGAGCAGTGGAATTGAACGCATTTTTAATAGATTGGTTGGTAATCGGGGATGTTTTAAGAGTCTATGTTCGCAAAAGAGTTTCAAATGAATAAAATAAACTTAAAAACTCGAGGTTTGTAAGGTTTGTAAAAATCCCGGGAACGGGAAACTTTCAACAAATTTCCCGGGAAGTAATGGTAAATTTGTAATTTAGAGCATTGTTCTAATCCTGGTTCTGATTAATATTTTGCAAAATAGATGTATAGAACAGAAACTTTAATGGTAAAAAAAGTGGGAAATCAACTTATTGCTTTTAAAAAATTGTACAACTTCATTAAAATATTTAAAAAAAAATCTAATTTTTGAGCTTTTTTTATGGTGCAATAAACAAAATATTCAAAAACACCCAAAAGCAAAACAATTTTTTTTTGTTTATTGGCCCTTTAAAAAAACTTCAGAATTGTTCAATAAATCAAAAACTGAACCAAAGATGTTGTGTTGTTGTTGAGAAGTATAATTTGGTTATCCAAGTGTTTAAGCAGTGAGAGCAATTCCATGTCAAATTTCAATGAAACTTTGTAGACATGTTATCCTACGCTTATGTAAGCCATTTTTGTTTACATGGAGCCAGTTTCACTCGATAATGACGTTTGAGAAGGGCGTAAGTGTTTTAAATATTTTTGTACTTCGTAATTTAAATATTGCTGTAATTCGAAGCCGTTGCATCGTATCAAAAAGTGGTCGAAGACAAACTTTTAGGAAATTTGAAAGGCGTTCCGAAAAAAATACACTGAAAGACAAAAACACGCCACTTTTATAAAAAAAAAAATTTATGTTTAAAAGTCAAATTTGAAGGTGAGCCAACGATTTTTCTTCGTTCAAAATTGTTGTGAAAAAAGCCTAAGATGTTACAAAAAGACTCACGAAAAATGCAGGATGGAGCAACTCACCTAAAAAAATACAAAGATCATTTACTGAAACTGTTTTTTGAAAAGTGGTCTAAACGTCAAGTTTATGGGAATTGGACGAGCTTTTCGGAAAAAATATTCACGAGACTGAAAAATGAAGTCTGTGTTATAGAGATTGCCAAAACCATCGAAAAACCTATTTTTTCAACATTTTTATAAAAAGGAGCTGTTTCTTCACAAGGATCGGACTTTGGACAGTGGTCAATATGAAGACTTTTATGTGAAATTGTCTGGAGATCGATTACCGTATTCGGTTTTTGAAAATATTCACGTTTAGATCACTTCTCAAAAAACAGTTTCAGTAAATGATTTTTGTATTTGAAAAAAAAATCCTGGGCTCACCTTAAAATTTGACATTTAAACTTAAAAAATAAAAAATCTTATAAAGGTTGCGTATTTTTGTCTTTCAGTGTATTTTTTTTTTTCGGAAAGCCCGTCAAATTTCCCTCTAACACCTTTGGTATCACTTGTGCTCCGTGCTATTTTTTCTTCGAAGTGTAATTTCTCGAAAACTATCAAATGAATTAAACTTATTTTATTGGATAATTATGTTTGAGATATTCCATAATACTAGTTAAATTTTTATCCCATTTGATCATATGGTATATAAAAAGGTTAAATCTTGTCGAAAGGGATTAATATATATTATCAAATGATATAACACCAATTGTTATAGTTTATTTTCATTCAATAATGTCTCAGTTTCTGTTGCCCAACAAATAAGCCAGAGCAATTCCCGGATTTGAGAGCTCCAGAAATTAAAATTATCTGAAATAAACCTTGACATGAAATTTTCAGACTAGCTGATTAATTTTTGTAAATTGTTTAAACAATGCTGCCAAAAAGTTATAAAAAAAATATTTTCCGCTTGAATATAAGACATTCCCGGGATTTTTTTATGGGAAATCTCTGGAATTCCCGCCATTTTTTCCCAGACGAAAAATTTGACGCTTTACCTGGAATACATAAAATTTTGAAAGAAATCTAGCGTTTACCTCACCCATTATTGAATTTCTAGCACCTCTCGATGAACTAACCCAACATAAACTTCGTTATACACCGCCATTCCGGTTGCATCTGAGAATTTTGCAAAATAGTTCCAGTTGTAGAAATGCTTAAAATGTTGCTCAAGATATTAAGTCCTTATCATAACAAAAACGGTTACTTTTCGACAAAACCAGAAATTTAATCAGGAAATCTCTTCACAGAATACAAAGTAAATTTATTATTTCCATACAACACTTTCGTATGGAAAGCTCCCGAATTTTCATGGTGAAACCTTGCGCCACCATTGAATCAAACTTTCTAAGAATAAAATCACAGGGACACATCATGGTTCATCAGAAGTATTATGTAACATTTATGACCAAAATATGAGCTATTGTTTTTTGCCCAATAAATTAACTAAAATTTAATTCTGTTGGTTGACGATGACGATAAATCTAATATCTAAATTGTCCATTTGCATTAAAGTAGCTTAAATATAACTTTTAGGCTTCAGAAAAGTCAAACTTGAACAGCTCTAATGTCAAATTGAATCACTCTAATGTGTAGACACTCCAAGTCCCATCTAAAAGAAGTATTGACAAGTGCCTGTCAGCAAATCCTTCTGCAAATGCATCACAATTAGCCACTTAAATCCCAATCTTGCCGAGCTTAACACGTCACCCGCCTCGATGGCCTACAGCTTATGACCCCCCCATTGGTCAATCTCGTTGATCCCGTCAAATACTCCATCGCTAATTTATCGCAATAATCAAACAATTAGCAGATTCCCGCCAACCCAAGCACAAAACTGAAATCCCTCCCCTAGCAGCATTAGCGGTAGTAGAGAAAATTCCCTCTGGAGACTCCTCGAAAACAATTACTCGGCGGTTGTCCCGCGGTGACCAAGCAATGCGGGGCAGCTGGCCAACGCAACCCCAAATACAATCCTGCGAGACCGCGACCGCTTGGAACACGCTCATTACCACCGTGGACCAGCCGGCCGGCCAGAGGTCAAACCAAAATGTTAGGTTAGGGCGCGAGGGAGAAAGTGGGGTTGATTTGGTCAGGCCAAGCCACGCCAGACAAGCAGACTGCGAGGGAAATTCGATGATCCAATGCACGCAATTTACGGCGCTGTTACGATGTTTGATGGTTTTGGCCTCCTCTCATTATCGTGGTATCGGGCACTTTGGGCGATTTTGTACGATTTTAGAAAATTCAGGGATTTACGAAAAACTTTATTTCATTTTTAAATTATTTTAAAAAAATATTTTTAGACCAAATGATTAGCATCATTCGCAACTATCAAAAATTTGTATTGCAAAGCTCATAAGAGATTTCTCAGTCAGCTTTTTAATATTGCTTGTTATCCCGAAAATGTCCAGCTTTGATCACAGTGTCCATCATATTGTAAAGTATGCAAAACACAAAATTCCACAATGGCAGATTTCACTTGTACCAGCTCCTCTTTCCACCTTCCGCACCCTCAGTGAGGTTGGTAAGTGTATCGTTGAGTGCTAATCGCATGACACTATCATCGCACTCGCTGCAACTGCCCATAATGGCATAAGTGTCTTAAATAGTTTTATAACTGAGTTTACCTGGATGTTTGCACAAAACAATTATTTGAAATTTACACATCGAATCAATTTGAAATTTTATTTTTTCATGAAGCAGATAAGCCACTTCAAAGTAAACCCCAAAACAAAGCCTCCAGCACATACGTCATTCCCTGTCCTGCGGACAGTCAGTGTGAAATTGGCACATCACTCGACACGGCTTAGAACAACTTGTAAAGTGTGTAATATCGGTCCTTTTCCCAACCCTTCCGGCGCTCCTGCCTGCCTCTCTGGACAAGGGTATGATTATTTTGAATGTGCCGTAATATGGAAGCTTATCGACGGGACTACGCGGCCTGTTAGCGGTTTTATGAGCACCACCGAGGACACTATCATAAATCAGTAACATGTCATCGGTTTCAATTGTGATTGCGGTGTACGCGGGCTGTGTTTGAACAACTTCCCGAATTCGGTGTATAGGATTTGGAAATAATTGCTTTTCGAGTGGGTTAATTTGGTGCAATATTGAAACGAGATTTAATTCAATTGTTTGCTTTATTCATCACTTTCAAGCACTAAAATTAACCAATCAGGATCGCAGGGGGAGCTGGGAACCACTTCTTGTGTTTCTTTGTGGTGTACGGATACGATCCGTAAGCACCATATGGTGATGGATATCCGTATCCTCCGTAGGCACCTGGTACTGGTGGCCACAGGAAGGGATTTGGAGCGGACCAAACCACAGCACTGGAACAGCACAAAACAAGACACGCGTAGAATAACCAGCACTTCATTTCACAATGTTGAGTATCCAGAGAGTGGTAAAAGACGACTACGAGTCTAACGTCAAACGACTGCGATAATCTACCTTGACCATGAATGATCTAACCAAGAAGGTGCTAATGAATGAGTCAAACAAATCTAGAACGGATTTTCAAAAGGGCTTGTGAAATGTGTATGATATACTGGCTGTTGCAACCATTACAACTGCGTACTCTTGGTCTAGCGTGTTCTTTCTAATTAAAATCATTTACTCATTGACTCATATTAGAGGTGGGCAAAACCGCTCTTTTTAAGGAGCCGCTCATTTTCGTTCGCTCATTAAAAAGAGCCGCTCTTTTGAACTGCTCTTTCGCTCTTTTTCAAAATTTGAATGAAAAGGGTTTTTTTAAGAATCGTGTGATTTTCTTAGTTATTTACACTGGACTTTTATAAATTATTTGATAGAAAAATCAAAACTGAAAACTAGAAGCCCTTGAAAACCATAGGTTTTGGTGGTCTCTATGTCAAGATTTATACTCGAACCTAAACATCTAAACATGCTAAACATCATCTAGGATGCTGGACAAAATGATATTAATTTTAAAATTGCGTTTATTTCTGCAAGAATTGAACTAATGCTAATATTTATTTGGAAAAAATATTATGTGAACTCTTTTCTAAATTCTGATTTAATCGATAAAGTCGATACACGCTTAAGTTTAATCGGACAAAAGGTTTTTTTTCCAAAATCTCTAAACTATTCAGTGGATTTTTGGAAATATTTTACAAATTATGCAATTTGAAATGCTCAAATTTGTATTCCGGTGTATTCCATTTGGGATTAATTTTTATAAGGATTGAAATATTTCAAACTGCATTTTCGAAAACAAATTCATTACCACATTTTTTTTTTAAATTCAATAGACCGGAGTTATAAAAAAACCGCGGTTCTTTGAGCGGCTCGCTTTTTTTTTGCACACCTCTAACTCATATTGAGCTCCAGTTACCGAAAAAATGCGACTTTTGTTATTTAAAAGATACGAATCATGTTGTTATTTCGTCGCTGTCGTTCTATCATGTCACAGGTGCATTTTGGGCCAAATTGAGTTAAGAACGTAATTTTGTACTCTATTGACCTTCACAGTAATAAAAGTAAATCTTTCCCTGTTCCTGAGGGGAACACCCGTGAAGAGTATCGGGGCCGGCATTTACAAAGCGGATTCAGTGATAGTTTATTAATCAACTGTTAACATTGAGTTGATTTATAAACTGTCACTTAATCCGCTTTGTAAATGCCGGCCTTTTTAAGGTTAATGTTAACATTCCATACACTGAAATTAAAAAAAAGTACCAAATTCCTAAATTCTAGGAATTTTGTCTCCTTTCCTTATTTAGTAATTGGCTTTTTTGGATTACTTAATAAGAAAAGGAGGCAAAATTCCTAGAATTTAGGAATTTTGTACTTTTTTTTTATTTCAGTGTAGGTTGTCTTCCTAAGTTATCATGATAAGGTCCAGTTTGTGACGATACACTACCTTCCCTTTACTAAGCAATCGAATCCAGAAGAGAAAAGATCCTCAGTTGTGTTGGTCCGAGCCGGGATTTGAAACCAGATCTACCGCTAACGAGGCGGAAGCGTTACCACTGGGTTACGTGGCTCGGTTTTGACCTTCACAGATCCCCAAAATTAGATTTCAATCCTGAGATATTCCATAAAACCGAAAAACTCCGTGCATTGTTGTCACTTTTCATATGACATTGATGTAAGTGCGACAATTGACCAAAGGGATTTCAGTTTGACACAAGTACGAGCTCGACTACCGTAAACATTTTCAATTATAACTCGGGACTCCGGCAACCAAATTCAACCAAACTTCGAGACAATGCTCAGAACGGTCAGCTAAACAAAACGAGTTTCTTTTTTATTGTTTAAAATGGGTGCTTTTGTTTTTGTTTATTCTAGTTAAAACATTAAAACGCATTTTTTCGGAACGTCAAACGCATTTTCTCTTTCCAGAATTGGTTTTTACGGTGCACATCAACCACAGCTTTTGCACCCAGATTTTTATTAAAGACATTTTAGTATCTTCAAAAATATGGGTACTATCGAAATATTTTTTTATTCATCCCCTAAAGTACTGTTCACAAAGTAGTTTACAACAAAGTTTGACTAATTTTACAATTCCGCTGTTGCAGGATTGGGTCCGTACATTTGACAATTTTGGAATAAGAAGACAACAACTTCCTTCGTTGCTGTGCACCCTTTTCCCTTTAATAATTTTCTATGCAATCTGGGCTGGACAATCATCACCCTTATATGACGAAATCCAGTCTGCAACCCGCTAAGATCACCATCTCCATGCGAATGCGAATGCGAACAATTTAATTGCGAAAAATAATCAATTTGTGAAAAATCTTATTTTTGGCAAAAATAACAAGGATGACTAAAATGCCATTTTTGAGCTAAGGCAGAAGTTAGTTCAAATTCATTCGTCACAGTGTTCTGATGCAAACAATGATTGAGCTCGAGCTGTCACAGCCCTGCGAAGTATGTTGGCTGACATATCGGACGATCAATCAAAAAAACTAGCTAGAAGTCGCCTGACAAAAAACTTTTGCTAAAAAGAGATAGGAAATCTGATGCAAACAAACTTTTAGCTGCCATGTAAACATACTTTGAATGTGTTAGTAAATTTCTAACAAGAAAGCCTTGTACCTGTAAGAGTCATGGCCAAGATTGACCATCTCTAAATTAGTTTAATTTTTTGACAGAATCATAAAAATGAAATTGAGTGGCTAATCGTATGTGGTCTGTTATCTGTCAAAGTTTCGACTTGCAGTCAAAAATAAAAACACAAAACAACTTTTTTTTAAATCACAGAGAATATTGCGTCATTATTATCCGCGCACCATCAAACCGAAGTGCGCATCTCTTCTGTTGCGCGAAAAATCTGTTGCGCCCTACAAAAAATGAGTAGTTTTTCGTAAGCGTGTGCATCAGCCTGTGGCGCAACAGGCTTTGACAGTTTGCGCTCGTATTTTGATTTTTGTCTGCCTTCACAATACATGGAGAAAGAAGAGTTCCCAAAATCGTAAATATGCGTTCATGAAAATGGGAACCACGAACAAAGTGTTCAAAACCCAAAAAAAACGTACCATGGGTTTTGAACACTTTGTTCGTGGTTCCCATTTTCATGAACGCATGTTCACGATTTTGGGAACTCTTTTTTCTCCGTGTAGGTGCTGTCACTTCATGTCATAGAAACAAGAAGGCTTTTCAAATTAGTAAAACAGGGATTGGCTTTTCAAATGAGTAAAACAGGGAAAATTCCATCTGGCTGCAAACATCGTAAACTTTTTCAGTGATCAACCACTCACTGCCATCAGAGTCATCTGTGCCAATTCAAAAGAAACTTCACTTCGTTTATTAAACGAGTCTGCGCAGTACGACAAAACATAAGATGCACTTGCATAAATCGAATGAATACAACAAAAACAGTTGTAAGATGCTATTGACCGATTCTTCGGCTCCTTTTAAAAAAATCCCAAGTTTTTTTCAGCGTTTTGGCTGTAATGGCAAAATAAAAGAAGAAACCCCGTAATGTTTTTACATATTTGGAAAGATAATTGATTTTCCTACAAAGAAATGGTATGTAGAATAAACAATATTGTACCTGTGCTTCCTCAGAAATGAAAATGTAGCGTGACGGGACAACATCGTAAAACTGGACTTTCAAAAGGCACACTACAAAAATCGCTACAGTTTTGCCAGTTTGATTTTTAAAAACTTTTGCTCTTCTACACATTATCACAAATTAAAAAACGAATCTTTTGCTCCCTGAACTGAACGAATTGGTTGAAATTTGAGTTTTTGCCAGCCATTTCTTTCCGTGACGGGACAACGAAAGGAGCAGATTTTTGTAAAAACTCCTCTCCCATTCGATGGCTTGCAGACAATATTTGGTCAATTTTTTTGGTGTTTAAGGTAAGAAAACGCATTTAATTAACATTGCAATTTTTGAATCATAATAAAAATGTTTTTTTTTTCATTTAAAAAATCGTATTGAAAATTGAAAAAAGTGACTTTTTGGTGTAGCTTCGCTAAGAATCGGTCTATTGCAACTATGACACATTTTCAAACTGTTGTTCGAGAATTGATTCTATTGACCGATTCTTAGCGAAGCTACACCAAAATGTCACATTTTTCAATTTTCAATGTGATTTTTAATGTGAAAAAATCATTTTTATTATGATGCAATAATTGCAATGTGCTTTAAATGCGTTTTCTTACCTTAAAAGCCAAGAATATTGACCAAATGTGGTCTGCAAGCCATTGAACGGGAGAGGAGTTTTTTCATAATTCTGCTCCTTTCGTTGTCCCGTCACGAAAAGAAATGGCTGGCAAAAACTCAAATTTCAACCAATTCTTTCAGTTCAAGGAGCAAAAGATTCGTTTTTTAATTTGTGATAATGTGTAGAAGAGCAAAAGTTTTTAAAAATCAAACTGGCAAAACTGTAGCGATTTTTGTAGTGTGCCTTTTAAAAGTCCAGTTTTACGATGTTGTCCCGTCACGCTACATTTTTATTTCAGGAGAAGCACAGGTACTATATGGTTAACTCGGCATGATATTTCTTTTTAGGAAAATCAATTATCTTTCCAAATATGTTATAACATTGGGGGGTTTCTTCTTTTAATTGCAACTACAGCCAAAACGCTGAAAAAAACTTGGATTTTTTTTGAAAAGGAGCCGAAGAATCGGTCTATTGCATTCGTAAAATAAAGGAATGATGAAATTTTAAGCAATTAATTTTGATGAGCCACATTCATTTCCCAAATATCGCCCAACATCCTTCAACATATTTCAGTTCACCCCTCGTTCTGCAACCCCCACCACACCACCACTCTTACGTTTCGTTGAAATTGATAAATTAAACTCTGCCCTCTGCTATATTCAACGAAGAAAGAAACACGTTGAGGAAAAAGTGCGCTCTTAAGTCCCCTCTGGAAGTTGGCTGAAGCTACCTACTACCAAAGCTCGTGCGTGAACAGAAGACGCAGCGTGTTCTTTTCATTTTTTGATTTGTTTGATGATGAAAAGTGAGCGGAAAATTTGTTCCTAAATTTGACCCCCGGGAAAAATTGCTCGCACATCAAATGTTTGATACTAATGCCGCAATTTGTTGCGGGCAAATTTAAAATAATGTGTGCGTGGAACCATCTGGTTTGTGCGGTGAAAATTTACAGCGCAATTTATATTCATGTGGAAAATTAGGAGCTGACAAATTGTAACATAATACATTCGGTGAACCGCAAATTGAAAAAAAGGGAAGCGACTTTTAAACCAATTAGTGAATTACTATTGTAAAGGGCCACGGGGAATATCAACCCACTGACACTAACTGGCACTTTGTATTAAATGTCCACAATGAGTATATAAATAACTCTCTCTAATGGACAGATCGGTTGCGGAGAACCCAGCAGTGTGAAAAGTATTTTCCAACAATTCACGACCATGACATGACATGGTTAACAAAATGTCAGGACAGTGTGGTCCAGACAGATCTGGCAGTGGTCATCACCACTTGTGGGTGGTGAGTGTTTCAATATCAGGTTATGCATCGTATGTAACTTTATCCCAAATGTAGTTAACCATTTTATTTCAATCAAATTCATCCAAGTTGATATTTTTATACAAACGGATAAAACACTTTCTGATTAAAGTAAAAATTTCCAGATGACCTGAAATAATGGAAATTAATTAAAAAATTTCGAAACAACTCATTATAAGAAAACATACTTTTTCGAGTAGATCCCCAATACATCATTGGAGTTGAACAGGCATAAACCCAACAAATAGGTAGGATATGTTCCACACTTCTTTGCTTTGTACACGTAGGCTGGATTCAACGACAATGTGAACAACTGATGAGAATGAGAGTGACTGCAGGCTAGGGGAACTATAATTAAAAAAAAATATGACATAGTTTTAAAAATCCTCAACTATTAAACACATGCTTTAACAAATATCAATATCCTGACAATAGGAATGCGATGCAAGTTGTAAACTATCCGGATTTTCACAGTCTTTGAATTATTACTTACCATATGCATCAGAATACGTCAACATCGGAAGCAAGCATGAAGGTTGCGGGTGGTACCCTCCATTTGGGAAAAAATTGGCCTGACCAATCGGATCACCAGTTCCCAGCAGATAACGGGTCGTGTAAATCATCTGAACGTATCCAGCATCCGTGGAAGCAATTCTATTCTTCGTTCCAACGTCGATCGGCAACGTGAACAGTGGCCCCGCTGCATCTAATCCATACAGTTCCTTCACCTGTCCACTGAAGTTCTTACAAGCAAACGCCGAGACATGGGCCCCCAAGCTGTGCCCAATCAAGGTCATCTTGGACGGAGTAATCCCATTCCGAGTCAAAAATTGCATAAAAACCGCCAAATATTTCCCCACCAATCGGGTATTTCGCTTGGCCGCGATCGCATAACCGTACCGGGCATATCTGGACCAGTCCACTACGCAAACATTACTGTCCACGTACTTGCTGTAAGCTCCGGCCATTTCTTGTACCCACGTAACGTTTGCCTTACTCTGCCATCCATGGGTTATAATAGCAACAGACTTCGTAAGGTCAAGTTTGCTCCCAATCGCGCTATCATCCACGAACGTCTGCTGGAGACTCGAATACCCTCGCCGACCGCACCAAAAAGTGACCTCCTGATCGATCGTTCGGTTGTCCACGACCGTTTGGATCAGATTACCGGCCATGCCAGCCAGCCCGGATGAAAAGGTGTCGATAAAACTGGCGAGGGCACTCTCCGTGGAATAGATCGATAAGTCAATGGCGTGTCCAGTAGGAAACATTGACGCCAGGGTGGCTAACAGTACACATAGTGACCACATGGTGGTAAGTTCTCAATCGTTCCTCTAGTCAAACTGTCAAGCAAATCGAAATTTGAGCAGTTATATCAGAAAAATGCTAACAGCTCTTATTAACACAGTTGCGAATAAGTCTGGCAGAAAAAAATGCAAAAGTGAAATTATAAACAATAAATCCATTGAGGACAGTTCTTGCACATTAACCGCGTAACCATCTCGATTCATTGCGTAGCTTGAATTATATTGAACTCGAACAAGGTTAAACAAAGCACGTGCTCAACACAGTTCGTTTAAACTTTGAGTTATTCCTATTATGACAGTTGAGAATAGATTGAACAATCACCATATTGTTGTATCTATCAATCATATGTTAAAAGTAATCTTTTCCTATGTTCTCTCCTGTAGTTTAATCATTACCCAAGTAATTACAAACATATTGAAGAAGTATAGAAAGAGTGGACGATAAGCAGATCCAAATTTTCAGATGTGATAGGAATAGGACCAAATCTCTCAGTAAATTTTCAACCAGCAGCATATTTCAGACCTAAACACCTGCTAAATTAGCAGTGCTAATGAGAAGGATCTCTAATCTATCAAGGGCCTTGGGCTTTGTATAAAGTATTTATTAAAAATATTTCAAATGAAATAATATTCAAATAAAAAATGTTTGAAGTGACTAGGGTGGTTCTCGATTCGGTTGATTTTGAAAATCTAACTTTTCAGGAATATTTTTGGGTATTTTTTTGTCTTCTAGAAAGTTGTTTGACTTGCCAATCCAAACAACTTTGTCGAAGACACCAACATTTTATCTCGCAATCTACTCCTTCCACGACCAAATTTACATAAAGCATTTTTTATCTGACGATATTTTGGCATCCTAGGGTAGAGTAGTCATCAATGAGACACGGGGAACAATGATAAAATTGCCCTCACAAGTCGTAGTTTCAACCAAACAGGCTAATATTTGGGGAAAAGATGTGTCTACGGGATACACGTCTGCCATAATAGTGGCTTTGGTTATGGACACTCCCTTGAAAAGTTATTCATAAATGTTTGATTCTGGGGTGTAAAAGTAAATGATGGACAAAAATTACTTTTTCGCTCGTAGGCTGCCATTAACACCAACACTAATATTTCTTAAGTTTTCTTTCGAAGTTTCATAGGGAATGAGTTGGGCTACAATTTCCTTTCATTAGGTTTTACCAACATTGAGAATATACCCAGAATCCATGTTTGTCTCATTGTTTCCGATTTTTTTCAGCCAGAGACACTTTGATTTTTCTTCATAAAACTTTTCAAAATCTACGACAATCTTTTAAAACATGAATTGGAAATGTTTTTTGGCATATTTATTGAGTTTAAACTTCATTTAACCAAAAATATAAAAGTTATTTGGTATAAATATATGGATTTTATGAAATTTATATACTTTTTAGTATAATATTTGTCAATTTAAAGTTTAAAGTTGACGAAATTGCGTTAATATGTTCAAGGCAAGTCACCTACAATGGAACAATACAAAAACACGATGTTTTACTAGAGAAGAATTGATTTTCGTATAGTGTCTCATTGTTCCTGCCAAGTGCGTATACGTCAGATCGATCTCATAGTTTGGTCAATGTTAGATCACATTAATAGATTAATTGTTTTCAAAATGCAACAAAAAGTTTATGATAACATGCCGATGAGAAAAATTCAAAAATCGTTGAAAGTTAAAAATCAAAAGTGTCTCATTGATGAATACCCTACCCTACTGATCCGATTTTCAATGTTATAAAAGTCAAATATCATATTTTTTTAAATAATGTTTAGTACATTTTTTAAGTAATATCTTCAAATTTGGAAACGGTCAACATGTGTTCAGATCATCGATCATCAAATCACATCTCATTTCCAAATGTTTATAGAACGATAACATTGTTTTCAATTAGCAGGAAACAAAAAAAAATAACAACTTTTATTGAATGTAGCTTTACAATATAAGTGCAGAGAAAATATTAAAAAAGGAATGATGAGAAGCAAAGTATTTCATAGAGAAAAAGTTATTACTCCTTAAAAAAATGGTAAAACACATTTTTTTTAAATAGAAATTGGGAAGTTAAGGTTAAAACGTAAATATTGTGTCTACACATTTTCCACATTCGACTCTATTTTGCTTCTAGTTGAGCAATTCTCTACAAAATCGGTAGTTTTTCTTCAATTTAAATTTTTGTATTTTTTAATCCGGCTGAAACTTTTTTGGTGCCTTCGGTATGCCCAAAGAAGCCATTTTGCATCATTTGTTTGTCCATATAATTTTCCATACAAACTTGGCAGCTGTCCATACAAAAATGAAATGTGAAAATTCAAAAATCTGTATCTTTTGAAGGAATTTTTTGATCGATTTGGTGTCTTCGGCAAAGTTGTAGGTATGGATACGGACTACACTGGAAAAAAATGATACACGGTAAAAAAATATTTGGTGATTTTTTATTTAACTTTTTATCACTAAAACTTGATTTGCAAAAAAATAATATTTTTGATTTTTTTTATTTTTTGATATGTTTTAGAAGACATAAAATGCAAACTTTTCAGAAATTTCCAGGTTGTGCAAAAAATCTTTGAGCGAGTTATGAATTTTTGAATCAATACTGATTTTTTTCAAAAAATCGAAATATTGGCCGCAATAATTTTTCAACTTCATTTTTCGATGCAAAATCGAATTTGCAATCAAAAAGTACTTTAGTGAATTTTTGATAAACTGCACCGTTTTCAAGTTAAATCCATATTTAGGTGACTTTTTTCAAAATAGTCGCAGTTTTTCATTTTTTTAAATTAGTGCACATGTTTGCCCACCTTTAAAAAAAATATTTTTGAAAAGCTGAGAAAATTCTCTATATTTTGCTTTTTTGAACTTTGTTGATACGACCCTTAGTTGCTGAGATATTGCAATGCAAAGGTTTAAAAACAGGAAAATTGATGTTTTCTAAGTCTTACCCAAACAACCCACATTTTTTTTTTCCCAATCATTAGTTTTCAAAATATCGAGGTATCGACGGAATTTTTTCAAACATGCTAAATATTATTATAAACGCAGGAAAATTCATTTTAACTGGTTTTCAGTTGATAAAATATTAATATTCATTTAAATTTTTAAGTTTTTCGTAAAATAATGTTCTATGCCCCCTGGGGGGAAACATAAACTTTGAAGAATATTTGCAACGGTCTTAAGTTAAAAACGAAAAGGAAGATTTTGTTTTATTCACGCATGCAAAATAAAGAAAAACATTTTGAAACGAGTGAATTCAATCAAGAAAAATACTCTTCACAAATGTGCTTGGCGTTAAATATTATTTCATACAAATGGATACAACAATTTCTGGTCAAAATAGAAGTTTCCAAGTAACCTGAAAACGTTTGTAAAATAGTTTAAAAAAATGTGAGGAATGTATCGTTCCAAAACACATACTTTTTCGAGTAGATTCCAAGCACATCGTTGGAGTTGAACAGGCACAATCCCAACAAATAGGTAGGATATGTTCCACACTGTTTTGCCTTGAACACGAAGGCCGGATTCAACGACAGTGTAAACAGCTGATGCGCATGGGAGTGACTGCAGGCTATTGGCACTGGAATTGTTGTTGTTTTTTCAGGATATTAAAAAAGATGAAATTGTATCTATAAAAAACTTACCATACGTATCGGCATACGTCAACATGGGAAGCAGACATGAAGGCTGAGGATGGTATCCTCCATTTGGGAAGAAATTAGCTTGGCCAACAGGATCTCCGACTCCCAACAGGTAACGGGTCGTGTAGATGAGCTGAACATAGCCAGCATCCGTGGATGCGATCCTATTTTTTGTTCCAACGTCAATTGGTTGAGTGAAAAGTGGTCCAGCTGCGTCTAGTCCGTACAGCTCCTTCACCTGACCGCTGAAGTTCTTGAAAGCGTACGCCGAGACATGGGCCCCCAAGCTGTGACCAATCAAGGTCATCTTGGACGGAGTAATCCCATTTCGAGTTAAAAATTGCATAAACAAGGTCAAATAGTTCCCCACCAATCGGGTATTCCGCTTGGCATCGCATAACCGTACCGGGCGTATCTGGACCAATCCACGGCGCAAACGTTACTGTCCACGTACTTGCTGTAATTTCCGGCCATTTCCTGCACCCACGTGACGTTAGCATAACTCAACCAACCATGGGTGATTATGGCAACGGGTTTCGAAAGGTCCAGTTTACTCGCAATGGAACTATCATTTACGAACGTCTGCTGAAGACTCGAATATCCTCGACGACCGCACCAGAATGTGACCTCCTGATCGATGGTTTCGTTGTCCATGACCGTCTGAATCAGATCACCCGCCATATCTGCTAATCCGGTTGAGATGCCATCGATGAAACTAGCCAACGCAGCTTCTGTAGTGAAGCTGGAAAAATCGAAGGCTTGTCCGGTTGGCAATCCTGCCACGAGGACTACCAAAAGTGCCGAAATCGACCTCATGGCGATTTTTAATCGTACTGACTGATAGTACCAAAATTGTATCGTATTTATCAGTTTGATTCTTGTTAACTCAGTTGCGAATTTGGCTAACAAATGAATGAACAATAAGTTTATTGAAATTCAACCTTAACCAGCTGTATCAATGCAGACGACAGTGTAGACCTAGGAGAAAACATTTCTAGAAGGAACATCAAATTTCTCTGAAACATCTTCCACCTATTTGCTACCCTGCCAAATCTGAAAGACACTTTTCACATGTGCAACAAGAAAATTTCATTTATTCGTACATTAACCACTGCCCAAAACCACATTGTCCGCACTGCGTTGAAAAGACCACTTCGTTCCGCCAACAAACCTCATTTTTTTCCACCCATCCTCCAATGTGGTTCCAATGGTTGCATTTCCCATTCCGTCCATGGAATAAGGAAACCTCAAAACAAAAAATCTTCAAGACCATCTGAACCACCGCGCGGCCAAGCAAATTACTTTAAAGCTAACTATAACTCTGCTGGCTGGCCACACTGCGCTGCTTCACAGTCCAAGAACGCAAAACCAGACGGAGCTGGTCAGAAAATTGGCAACCTGCGGCGAAAACACTCGCATTACGTGCACTGCAAGCTGGTCAGACGGCTGCCCCTCTGGGAGATGGACCGGGCGATGCTTCCCGCTGGCTCCCAGTCGGGAGTGGCTCATGCAGTTCTCAACATGATCTAGCGCCGCCAGGATGAATCTTTGCAGTGGTGGATGGACTGTGGAGATTTGTGGGGGGGTAAATGGGGTAAAATAAAACTAACTTCAAGTTACAGAAACCCTTGAATAGAGCTAAAACTCCCATTTAAATCCACACTGCCATCATCCAATCCAGAAAGACAGTCCGCAGGGTGAAAACTCTACAAAGACACACTGCTCTGCTGAACCACCGCTCAGCGTTCGTCGCCTTTGCTTGCATCCCCGTTTTCCCATAATGAACGAGCTGCATTTTGTGTTATAAATTAAATTATCCTCGAGAAAAGTGGAAGCGAATAAAAAATGCTTTTCCGTTTTGCCGTGCGCTGCTCTGGTTACACCGACCCGGTTGCAGATCCAACTGATGGTGTAAACCTCAAAGAATGTTGTATTTAAAAATTGACTCAATTTTTTTTTTTTTTTTTTTTACTTAGAAAAGAGTAAAACACAATTTTTCAATTTATTTTTATTATTTTTTCCATTCATATAAACGCATTTTTCGTTATCCACTCCAAAAAGGAAGATATTCTTGTAGCAGTAGAATACCTCCATTGAAGACATTGGACATCTTCATCTGGAGTGACCCCGACAAGAAACGGGACGCCACGAGGATCCAACCAGGTGAGCATACCGCTAAATCTCACACATGTGATATTCTTCACAGGATTCCTCAAACAAAGTTGAGTCTTGTGAACCTCGTACGGGTGACTTCGCTGGCAGTCAGAATTGTACATTGGATGGAGTACAGCGTTTCCGGTAACATCTTTTCTAACTAGAATGGAAAAATGATACAAAATGAGCTTCTGAAAACACTAGAGCGTTCAATTTCCAGTCTCGGGAAAAAAAATCCAGGGAATCCCCGAAAAAAAAATATTTCCGGTATTTGTGAATTTCCCGGGATTTCCCGATATTCAAGCAGAAGTATACATGTTCTTAACTTTTTGGCCCTTTTTTGAATAAAAAAAATATTATCAGCTCACTGATAAGTTTCATAAGTTAATAACAGTAAATTGAATTAAACAATTTACTGTTCTTATTGAACTTATCAGTTCGTCCAAAAATGTCATGTCAAAGTTTATTTCAGATGATTTTTGAAGCATTTACAACTGGAAATGAAAATAAAGCACCCCTTCCCGCCAAGATAAAAATTTAGTTTCTTCTACGTTTTAGTTTACCATTACCAAACTGAATTGATATCATTTAATTTGTTTAAAATTATTCGAGAAATTAAAGATTAAAGTTGAAATTGTATAGAGCACTACAGCTGCCAAGGGCGTAAGAGATTATGAATATGAAACTACTAAACTACTTTTTTGCTATGAATCTTTTTGCCTTTCTTACTAATGAAAGGTATAGGTTTTACTTTAAGGCAGGACGTCATTTCCATCTTCGTAAATATGTCGATTCAGCATGAATTTTAATCGGAAAAATCGTCAAAACATCACACTGCATGGATTTTCGACGCTCTATCGATTCACCTTGACAGAACTCGTCTATCTCCAACCCTCGAATTTTGAGAAAATAAATTCCGTGGAGGTCGAGTGATGTTCGTATGTGGTAAAATTTTGCAAAATTTTGTGTCGCGCCGTTCTCAGCTCCCATATATCCGATTTCGATTCTTCTAAATGCAGATGAAAGCTAGTGTGCTGAACCTGGGCGAGTTGCCGCGCAAATTTCGAAATATCCATCTGTTTTCGGATGCGGCCAGACTTTTCAACAAAATACACAGTTTTCAAATGAAAATATGGTCAATTTTTTTCATTTTCATATCTTTTATTTATCTCAAAAATTGCATTTTTCGAGCCCTACAACCTCCCAAATTTTCATCCAGATTCATAATATGGTTCTGGAGTTAGAGCCGTTTGATTGACCTACCATAAGAAAAAAAAATCCCTTAAAAAAGGTAAAAGCCCACCTGGTGACCTTCGCCAACATTTTTCATTTCTGATTTTATTCGAAATTTCTTGCTACATTCATAGTACAGACCATGAGTGAGCATCTGAAACAAATTCGACATCGATCGGCAATCCCGATCAATTTTTAAGAACGATTTACTTTTTGCCTTTCTTACTAAAGAAAGGTATAGGTTTTACTTTAAGGCAGGACGTCATTTCCATCTTCGTAAATATGTCGATTCAGCATCAATTTTAATCGGAAAAATCGTCAAAAAATCACACTGCATCGATTTTCGACGCTTCGTCGCCAAGTTGTCAAGTTGAGCTTCGAATACTGGCGCGAGAATGCTGGCGCATATATTTTGTGGCTCGACTTATACTCATTTTGTAGTAGCTTGTCTACCGATGTTTCCTACAACATGTATGATATCGTAGCTTTTCGGTTTCTTTTGCTCTGTCCGTTTTTGCATAACTGTCCAATGTTTATGCAAAAACCTTTGTGACATAGGACATTCATCCGGCTACAATCATGTTGTTTCCCGTGCGCTCCTAAAATCGCCTAAATGTAGACTTCATTTTTTCGTGATTTCGTAAGTTTATTTAACAGGGTTCATTGGATAGGATAATAGGAGCTTTCTAAGCTTTTCATCGTTCAAAGTGTTCAATGCTGGCGACTCCAATGGCTTTCTTCCTAAGGTTCTCGCGATTGAGTGTGTAGTGGTGCGGTTGTTAAAAATAGCTATCTCTGACTCTGTCACTCTCGTAGAAGCTGAATGGCTAGCTTCCCTGCACCGTGTGGCACACGCGGTTCACTTGTACCTTGTCTTGGTGCGCTGGTACGATGAACCAAAACACCAACACAGTCACACAAAAGGGCTCGTACCGAAACTAGAAAACCAAAACCGCAGTGTGCGTTGTTGGGAAGCTTGCTATGATCGCGTTTGTCATAATCGCATAACAAACATATTGTACGATTAAAAATATTGTTTTGGTGAAAATTGCGTTTTAATTTCTTTTGGAAATCATATCATTCATAATACTCATAATATCATCATAAAACATTGCTTTCATCATAAGACTTTCTTTTGAGCTGACGTTATAAATAAACAAAGTCGATGTTATTAATTGAAAGAAGTTCTACCATTGTTATATTCTTTAGTAAGAAAGGCTCTTTCTCACCCCAGGTGGGATTAAATCGGGTTTTTCTAACCAAAGGCTGCATAATAAAAAAAAACACATTGAAAAACTACTTCGTATTGTACTAAAGGTGCCCAAAAAATGCAAAAGAATATTTGAAAAACGTGAAAAATATGATTTTTAAGGCAAACTCAATGCAATGAGCTCAAACCAGTAAGATTTGCTTTGGAAAAAATATTTGCCATGAAAAACATATTTTCTGCACTATTTTTTTCATTACAACTTTTAAGTTAAAATTATTTATCAATATTTTTCTTTATTATATTATCTCAAACTGGCCACAGAGACAAATTTAAAAGCAATTTTATGGTTTTAGAGCATACTCACTGTCCAAAAACTGTAATTAAAAAATAATACCTACTTTTTACCAAAAAAAAAACTTTTGATTATTTTTTTATATTTTGTATGAAGACAGCTTAAAAAAATTGAAAATTTATATATTTTCTTGAAGTTGTATGTGTTTTTACAGGCAGTCAAGGCATTAATTGATCCTCACACTTGAATATTTTAACTTATTTTATTTTGCTAACGTCATGGTTTGAAATCCGGACACTTAGTAGCATATCTTTTTTGTTATAGCAGGCAAAAAATCATGTAATAAGTTGGAAATAAAGAAATATCATCAGAATGTAGAATCTTAACAGAATATAAACAGTTAGTTTTAAGAGAATTCATGGGAAATATGTATTTTCTAACCATTTTTCATCAGAATTTTAAAATTAAAATGACTTGTTGTGCTTCGAATCCAGGACACTGATAAAAGCTGATTCGAAATCTGGACACTTTTGCTTCGAATTCTGGATACTCGATTTTGCTTTCGAAATGTTATGGCATGTGTGAATGTGTGAATGGCATTCTTTAGGTCTTAACCCTCTAACGCCCATGGTTACTCCAGAGCACCACTATTTTTTGCCTTCAAAACTAAATTTCTCTGCAACCATACATTTTTTCAACCTCGTTCAACCTGCGTTAGTTTATATAGAATGTTAGCTTATAACCATTAAAATTTCATCCAATTTGGTCGATCCAGTTACGAATTATGTTGAAAAACGTAAAAAATCTCGATTTTGCTCTGGGCGGGAAGGGGTTAAATAAGCTGTTAACATCAAAACAATCGATATTTTATATAAAAATTTGCTTGAATTTAAGGAAATCAAAGCCATAAATTTAAGTTTTGCCTTCCCGGTGCATCAAACGCCTATGAAATATTTCAGTGAAATGTTTCACGTTTTTGGATAACTTATAATTTTATTCTATATAATTGTTTTGGCATTAACTACAGCGTTCAAACAAACTTAAAATGAAAGTTGTTGTTAGAATTCATCAAATAACACAGTTTGTACATTCATAATGCGAACTTATGCACAAATAATTGATAAAACAAGATGAGGTGTCCGGGTTTCGAAGCGTCCGGGAATTCGAATCATGACGTTATTAATATTCTATAAAATTTCGTAGCATAACAATAATCAGAACCAGAATCAGATCAATTTTTGATAAGCACCAAATTTCTCGGGAAATTCGTTGAAAATTTCCCGTTTTCCGGAATGTTGTTACCCCGGGAAATTGGACGCTCTAGAAAACACTCAATGCCATACCTGCGAAAGTTATGTTCAGCACAATTGGCGTATGAGTTTGATTTGTCCACAGACAGGCCGGGAAAACCTGCGCATTCCACTCAAATGGGTAGCTAAGCTTAATCAGCGCTATATCATTGGTTTTATCGGTTGAGTTGTAGGTTTCGTGTTTCAAAACGTCACTGATATTGTACTGTGTCTGTTTATCAATTAGACGAACCACCAAGTAACGATGTTCTGCCAGGCAGCTTGCCGTCGTTAGCACCGCACTTTTCGTTATAACAACTCCTGAGCACAGGAAGGTGATTCTTTCGCCGAAATGTCTTGCAATATACGCCTAGTGATAAGGTTTACTGTTCATATTTAAATTCTCATTAACTGTTGTGACAATCTTACCAGAGACCCCAGCGAAGTCGTATGCCCTTGAGCCATTTCAGGACATTTAAAAACCTCAGGATGTATTTGACTGCCTTCGCTCAACATGATGATCTCATAAGCACAGCAAACCACCGAAGTACTGGAACAAAATGTGTCAACTTTTCGATTAAGATGACCTGGACAAATGTCTACAGAAACGCAACGAGCAGGTCTTCCCTTGGAAATTGTGCAGTTATCGCCCTCATGAAGATCCATATCGATGTATCGTACAGTATCAGCCGTATCCTGGTAGTTTGGCAAAAGGACGGATTTCATCCACTCCACGTGGCTTGACAGACGAACCCCAATAATATGCTCTCCAAAACCGCAATCCCTTCCAAACAGACTCAGCGCTACGGTGTGATGGTAGTCGTTGTTCTCCTTGAACATCCACTCATCTAGAACGCCGCCAACCAGCAGATCACATGATCCCGGTACCAAAAACACGTCATTTCCGACGCAGAACTGTTCCCTCGTAAGTCCATGGCGCAATCTTGGGGCGAAACGCTCTGAAATTACACAACTGCTTTCGTTTAAAACGGGAGATTTGATACGGTGGAGCGCTTGCGTTGAATTGAGGTGAATCTCTTCGTCAAAATACAAAAAATGGTTTATGTCCTGACGACCACTGCCGTATGCATTAACCGAATCGTTAAACATTCCGTGCCAAACACAGGAAGGTTGGAATCCCAGAGGCAAATCTAGCAATTTACTCATCTTTAGAATAGCAATGTTGTTGTAGCCTGATCCTTGAACGTGGTTAGGATGAACGTGAATCTTTGATATGGGCATCACTTTTTCCCCCAGATAAGTAACGAAAGCTAGAGATTGTCTGAAAGAAACTGTATCAGTCGATTATCTTTTACCAGATCCGCTTACAACCCTTCCAAGTTTGTGCAATCGGCCACCGTGATCACTGTATCCTCATCCACAATAACACCGTAACAATTGTGTCCAACCTCAACCATCTGTATCGGCAATGCACGGCTAGAAATTCTCACCCTAGTCATGTCCACAGCTGTGAAATTATTCGATCTTTCCTCATCAATCCGAACTTGATCGTCAAACTCTCGCAATGAAGCGTAGCGCAACGCGTACAAGGTAGCGTTGTAGTCCACTACAAATTCAAATAATATTACTTGCAAAAGTTATTGATTGATTCAGTCTATACCTTCAAGTCCAACAGCGTTATGATCCCGCATCGTAGCCATAATCCAGTCGTAGAAGAACGCTACCTTCGCGTAAACTCCCGGGTTAGATGTTCCACAAACACCCCCGAACGATGTAACTCCGACCACGAACGGTGTCATCCGGGAGTTGTGCAACAGTTTCACCTGCAGGGGACCACCAGAATCCCCCTCGCAGGTGTCCATTTCCTCGTCCACTGCACAAAGGTGCTGATCTTGGAGACCTTCGCGTAGTCTCCGCGTCGGAGGATAAAATTCACTGCACTGTTCATTGGAGATCGGTTTCAACGAAACCTTCAGCAAGGTTGGCGTACGTTTTTGAGCTGAAATGAAACGCTTGTCAACGTCACAGTGCAGGTTCGAGTGCTGACGATCGTACCGAAGCCGGTGTTTCCCCAACCCGTTGCCACCATCTCGCGAAATCTTACCTCACCATCGCTCCACAAACAGGCCGGTATCACCGTCTGGTCTAAGCTGTCGAGAGATAATCATTACTTAGCGATCGAAAAGAAAAAGCATCAAAACTGACGTCACGTTCCATTCTAGCTTCAGCAATGCTACATCGTGATAGCTGGCGCTGAACGTGTGCTCGGGATGTCGAAGAATCTTTACGATTTTCAACTGCTGTGCGTACGTGTCATCTTCGGCGCTGAACAGGTCCAGGTCACCCAACCGGACCACATCGGGTGGCTGGTTTCTTTTATCAATGAGACAGTGAGCCGCGGTCAGCACGAAGTTCTCCCAAATCAGCGATCCTCCGCACTGCCACAGGATCGTACCGTTCGGAAACGTCCAACCGAGTGCGGCCATGTGGGCAAATTCCCGGAACCGGGTCGGTTGTCCGGCCGCGGGAATGGACGTGGGATATCTAGCTAGTTTGAAGTACCGGAGGTGACAATCTTTTGGATAACACAACAAAACAACTTATCATTTTCACCATCTAGATTCTAGAAGCAGCAAATCTTGCCATCCAGTGTTGTCCGTTCGTTGGGAAACATAACCGGTTCATCGTTCTGAGCTTCCGTCAACAGCAACAACAGCGAAAAAACCATTAACACGAGATAGATCATCGTCATTTCACGATCGTGTCCGCTATACTACTGATCGCTTTGTAATGAATTGCACTCAGTATGATTAAAAAAAACCCTGCTTGAAAGATGACGAAACTCATAAAGTTGTTTTTAAGTTCTGCAGACCGTCTGATCGTAAAGATGAAGAACTCAATGTAATAATTTGTAATCTTTTGGCGATAATATATTGTGAAATAAGTAAAAAAAAGTTCTATTGAATTATCAAAATTACATTTTATTAGATTGATGACGTGGAGACGCACGGTAGTCAAACTTCTCAAGTATTCCACCTGTCCAGATTCAAAACGTTTCGTTTGATCCACCCAACTAACGCCGAAATCCGGGTAAACGTCCCGTGCCGCCATGAGCTGCACTGTTCCTCATGCTGTGCCATCCCAACCAGATAAGTAACTCCACCTTCGGTGGGCTGCGATATCAGAACATCACTTGCATTGCGGCACACGGAATCACGCCTTGGCGTTCGACCGCACAGCTGAGACGGGTGCAGCGGGCTTGGGTGAGTTCTTTGGCAGTCAGAGTTGTACTTGGCTATGATCTTGGCATGATCCAGTTGGTCATCGTCTAGAAAAAGGGGGTTGTTCAGTAAAATGGTCCTCAAATTGAATCAAGTTGATTATTACCTTCAAAGATCATTCTCATGACAAGTGGAGTATGCGTTTCGTTCATCCAGAGACACGCTGGATATATTGATGAACTCCACGTGAGCGATTCTTTAATCTTGACCAGGGCAATGTCGTTGCTACCGACGGTTTTATTATACGATTCGTGGAGGAGCACATTCTCTATCAAAAACAAATCATCTTCAATATCTGCCAGCAGTTGAACAACGTCCGGCTTATTTGGTCCCAAACAACTCACAGTTGTAACTACCACGCGAGCAGTTATGATCGATCCCAGGCATCCGATTTCATACCTATCTCCGGCATCCCATCCAAAACGTACCAAAATTCCATCTTCATCAGAAGGCTCCAACTGATTCACAATGGAAGGACAATCGTCTAAATCTGATTGCAGATCTCGTTGCTCGTTACTTTCGATAATATCCAAAGGACAGCAGATGACACTCGTTGTAGAACAAAACTTCACTTTACTATGAACGATAAAGCTCTGAAAACTATGAGTACACTTCGCCAGTGGAACGCATCGTCCTTCCTGTTCAGCTTCTACATAGCACCGATCTCCATCGTGAAGATCTGGATCCAAAAAGGTCAGCGAATCACTATCAACTTGACTATGCTTAGGTAACAGTACCGACTTCAACCACTCCACATGGCTTGAAAGTCGAGTTGCAATCAGATGTTCCCCATAGCCACAATCTCTACCGAACTGAGCGAGTCCGTATGCGAAATTATGACGGAAATTACTCTCGTATATCGAACTATACAAAGATCCCCCGACGGCAAGATTACACACTTCCGGCACCAGAAAGAAATCGTTACCAACGCAAATGTGTTCCGGAGTTGGGCCACGTTTTAGAAAAGGTAAATGCTCGGCGGATATCCGACAGTTAGTCTTATTCTGCGCGGTTACTTTCGAAGTCCGAAATTTTGTGGTTGGATCTGAAAAGTAATACCTTTTATGTGACCTGGATCGGATGATTCTTAACAATACCTGATATACTTATTCCTTCGTAAAAATGTTCCTTATTGAGATCGCTTCTACCAAAACCAACAGTTCTTAATGTGTCGTTCGGTAGCTCGGTCCCATGCCAAATGCATGCGGCAGATGCATCTGAACTAAAATCTAACAGTCTTTCCAATTTCAAGATTGCAATGTTGTTATCGCTGCTGCCTTTAGTATATCCAGGATGTATGTGAGTTGTTGATATGTCGATTTGCTCTGGGAGAACAATCCGCCTGATTCGTTTACTAAAAAAGAAAAAAATGTATTGAAATTGTCGAATGATTTTGGTTACCCTCACCCTTTATACCCAGCGCAATCAGCTGTCGTCAAAACAGTTTCTTCGTCTACAATGACTCCGTAACAGTTTTCATGATCAAGTTTTGCAATAAACGACGGCAAGTCGGCCACATCAGTCAAATGCTTCTGAAAAACATCGATCGTCGCTTTGGTATCGTTCCGTTCTGTCACAATCCCAGCGTAATACTCCCTAAGAGGAGCATGACGAAGGGCACAAATGGTCGTGTTAAATGTTTGGTCATCCACGACGGCACCGTGGTTCTGCATCGTGTCCACGATCCAGTCTACATAGGAGGCCACCCGGGTGTACACTCCGGGATTTTCCGGAGAACATGGCAGTCCAAACGAGGTAACTCCCACGATAAACGGGGTCTCTCTCATGTTGTGCATTAGCTTGACCTGCAGTGGTCCTCCGGAGTCACCCTGTAAGATGAACTTCGTGAATGTTTTCTTTAAGGGGCACGTGACTAATTTATACCTCGCAGGTATCTGCCTTCTCATCCGATGCGCAAATATGATGCTCTTGAAGGCCCGCCCGTAGTCTTCTATTGGTTTCTTTGTTGAATACCTTACCACATTCTTCATTGGATATAGGTGATAGACCCATCTTTAACAGCTCTGGAGATTGCTCACCAGCTACGATTAAAAAAAAAATCAGTAATTCGAAGTTGAATACTTCAAAAACTTACTAAATCCAACTTTGCCCCATCCAACAGCGTCCATTCGTTTGAACCGTACTTCCATATCCGTCCAGAGACAAGCTGGAAGAACCGTTTCGTTGATTCTACAACAATCAATAGTTTCAGTTCAGATTTTCGCCACAAAACCCCTCCAATACCTACGTTACATTCCGCTCCAACCGTATAAGTGCGATATCGTGGTAATGTGACGAGAATCGATGTCCCGGATGACGGACAAACTTGGCGATCACGATTTGCTGCGCATATTCATCACCCTCTTCAGTAAAAATGTTCAAATCACCGAATCTAACCACATCCGGGGGAACATTCCGGTAGTCGATCGCACAGTGCGCCGCCGTTAGCACAAAATTGTCCCATATCAACGATCCGCCACATCGCCAGTCTACGGTCCCATTCGGCTGGCTCCAGCCAATCGCTCCCATGTGGGCAAACTCATACAAACGCGCCGGAAGGCCACTGATTCCAAACGGATCCGACGCGTAAAAGTACTGGAAGAAGCGCTGGCGGCAATCTGGGTGATTGTGGGATGATTGTTTTTAAATAAATGAAACATTTACACCTAGACAGCATTACCATCTAAATTGGTACGTTCGTTTGCTATAAATTGTGACTCTCCTGGATGTCTGAAGGCTGAAACTGAAGCGATCATAAGTTGACATTTTTAAAATCTTCGTGAATGTATCGCATTTTGAACCTCTTCCAAGTACACAAGCAATTAGAGTAAATGCTATCGGCTTCATCATACTGGAACATACAACTAGGAAGCCACTTTGTTACTGCTTAAACGCCCGCAAGGTAGTTGATCTTGATAGTACCACTGCCCGTCACTGACTGATAAATGCATGCTACAGCGATCGCGAAAGTATCTAAGCAACGACTTGGAATCATCTCAACAAGAAAAACCAGTTTTGTTTGCTACTAATGCACACATAAATTATATTTAAAATCTCACATGTTCCCACTGATCCAATCAACCAGCATAGATATCCTGGTGAACGTTCCGTAGTCCCATCCCGAGCAACCATCCTCGTGCAAAGCCAGTCCCACCAGATAGCTAGGGCCGGTCGCAGTTTGCGACACCAGTACATCACCCGACTTCCGGCAAACCGGTTCGTCCCATACCTCCTTCGCACAAAGCTGCGATCGGTGCAGCTCCCTCGGGTGAACCCGTTGGCAGTCTGAGTTGTACTTGGCCTGGATCATCTGGACGGAAACTTGATCGTCATCTGTTGGTTTGGTTTAGTCATTTTTTGAACGTGTTGAATTTAGAATGGTGATCTTACCCATAAAAAGCATTCTCGTGATCATAGGAGTGTGAGTTTTGTTCATCCAAAGGCAGGCTGGATACAGTTGAGGACTCCAGATAATCGGAGTTTCGAGCTCGAGTAATGCGATGTCGAAGCTTGAGTCACTAGCGTTGTAGAGATCGTGAAAAGTTACGTTTTCCACCTGTATTGTGCTGTTTACGTTTGTCAAAAATCTAACCTTTGTTGGGATACTGTTACCCAAACAACTTCTAGTCGTAACGATAGTTTGAGTGGCGATAATTGATCCTAAACATCGAAACTTGTCATCGAACTCCGATCCGATCTCAACCATGAATCCGTACGGACTCAATACGTTTAATTTACTCACAATCTGCTGGCACTCCTCCAGTTCCGTTCGACGATTAACAGCTTTCTTCTTTTTTACGATCACATCCAGAGGACAGCAGACGACCTCTGTCGACGAGCAAAACTTTTTATCTGTCCGGTTTAAAAACTCCACTCGACTTTGAAAGCATTCTCCCAAGGCAACGCAACGTCCATCGACGCCGTGCTCGGTCTTGCAAGGATCACCCTCTTGGCGATCCCGTTCCAGAAACAGCAACCTACTGCTAGCATGGTGATGTCCGGGCAACAGTACCGACTTCATCCAGTCTATGTGACTCCACAACCGGGTCGCTAACAGATGTTCGCCGAAGCCACAGTCTCGGCCGAACTGGGCCAGCGCAAAGGTATAGCCGTACTCTCGATCGTCGTGCCACCGAGTGCCGAAGAGTGGTCCGCCGATGGCCAGATTGCACACCTCGGGTACCAGGAAGAAGTCGTTGCCTGCGCAGACAAGCTCGTGCGCAAATCCATGCCGCATGCTGGCTAGACTGGCCTTGGACAAGTGACAACTGGTCTCATTGAAGGCGGTTATCTTCGCTCTGTATGTTACTTGCGTTGGATCTGGGAGTATTGCTAGTTCTGGCAAGATTACCAAATCCTTGCGACCGACTCCGATAGTTTGAATCCGTTCATATGGTAGCTTGAAATCGTGCCAAATACAGGACGCTGTTGTTTCAGATTTGAAATCCAACAAGTTCTTCAACTTTAAAATAGCGATATTGTTATAACTGGTTCCCTTTTTGTATTCAGGGTGGATATAAATCGCTGCCACATCAATCTTCTCCGGTGTTATTATTCGATTTACCGGTTTTCTACAAAAATATTATTAACAATAAAATTAATACAATTAACTAAAACAATTACCCCATGAATTCCACACAATCCGCCACGGTCAGGACGATTTCTTCATCAACGATCACCCCATAGCAGTAATCCGCTCCCGTTGATCCTGCTGCCCAACCAAGTTTAGCAATATACGGAGGCAACTCGACGTCCAGCAACATGTGTTGACTCGAATAGTTGACATCGACATACGTTTCATTCCGGTGCTGTACCACTCCTTCGTACGGATCTCGCAAACTAACGTATCGCCGTGCACACGCAGTCGTATTGAACGTTTGGTCGTCTACGCGTTCTCCACGATCCTGCATGGTGGCCACGATCCAGTCCAGGTAAGGGGCCACCCTGGTGTAAACGCCTGGATTTGAAGTCCCGCACGGTAATCCAAACGAGGTAACCGCTACGACGAATGGCGTCTCCCGGAAGTTGTGCATCAACTTGACCTGCAATGGTCCGCCGGAATCTCCCTGGAATAGGGAATGGGTGAAATGACACCTTTGAAAATCTAGTCTGACGTACTTCGCACGTGTCCGTTAGAACATCCGATGCACAGATGTGATGTTCGTGGAGACCGGATCGCAGCTTTCTAATTGTTTCATTGTTATACACCATTGCGCACTTCTCGTGTAACATGGGAGATTGAGCCATCTTCAACAGAACGGGTGATTGATTTCCAGCTTGAATGCAAAGAAATATCTTGACAAACGTCCTGGCTTTTAAGATTATTTTTTTACCAAATCCTACTCGACCCCAACCCACGGCGTCCATATTGGTGAACCGAACTTCCATATCCGGCCATAAGCAAGCTGGGGCAACCGATTTCCCGATTCTAGAAATATCTATACTAAGATCATGCTCCTCCAACCAATGTTGCTACCCTCACGATACAGAACCAACCAGCTTGACGAGTGCAATATCATTGTAATACGCCAAAAACCGGTGCTCCGGATGACGTATTATTTCCGCAATCCCCAGCTGTTGAGCATACTCGTCACCATCCGGTCCAAAGATGTCCAAATCTCCAAATCTCACCACATCCGGCGGAGAGTTTCTGAAAAGCTTGGCCATCATTTCAAACCGTGCCGAAGAAAAATGTAGTTCCTAACCTGGAATCGACAGCACAGTGGGCCGCCGTAAGCACAAACCGGCCCGTAATCAGTGATCCTCCGCAGCGCCAATCGATACTGCTGTCCGGCGGCATAGTCCACCCGATCGCTCCCATGTGGGCAAACTCAAACAGACGCGCCGGCACACCATTGTAGCCGGGATTGCGCCAGAACTGGCTGTACTTGTAGTATCGCAGGTGGCAATCTGGGCAAAGGGTTGGAGTTTTTAAATTGATTGTAAATGTTTCGGTGAAGACATGGTGGTGTACCATTTAGACTAGTGCGCTCATCGGGAAAAAGCAGCGATTCCCCGGGGTGTCTCTCGATGAAATCTGTAGCAGTTTGGGTGTTTCTTTTGAAAAGGTGCAATTATAAGTTATCTGATGAATTGTTACCAAAACCCAGCGAGTAACCAAACGAAAGAATCATCCATAGAAATAGCATCTTAGCAGGGAGCACTTAGGATGACGTCACCGACTACCATCGCCTGTTGTTGGAACACTGTTAAAACACAGACTTAATCATCGTACTACTGACATGAAACTGCCGTTTTGTCAACTTTGAGGTAACCAGCTCAGTTGATTGCTTCAAGCAGATGTAAGGGGATTTCCCCTCTAGGGAAAAACTTTAATGTGCTACAACTTCATGTGATCTCATAAACAGTAACTTTATAAGCAGAAGCTTCGTCGCACATTTTACCTACCATTTGAATGTTTCATAACTCTTGATTCTGGTCCGAGAAAGTAAAAATTGATATAGAATGAAGGTCGGACTGATATGTTTATAAACATGAAACTTACTAGAGATTATATGACTGTCTCAAGCTGAAACAAATTCGAATGGCTCAGTTGATCGGTGCCATCAAGATGACTTGTGCGCCACTTTTTGTATTTGCCATATTTACCTTGTAGTCAAGGCACAAAACCCAAAAATAGCGATGCAAGAAGCAAATCGTGTAACAGGCCAGTTTTTTATGGATCTAGACTAAATCGACCCTCCTGAATCCGAATCTGCCTGTTGATTTTCCCGATTCTCAAAGGGAACCGAGATATTCAAGATGGCGTCCAATATGGCGGCTGAATGGAAAAATCACAATAAAAGGATTTTTAAGTTCAATCAACTGCTCAAATTTAACTATATTGGGGTCGCTGAACTCGAATATGACCCCAAGAATACTCCAAAGTACTCAGGGAATGTGCAATCCAAGATGGCGGCCAATATGGCGAAGTAATAATACGGGAAATGTTTATACAGAAATGTAACAGGCTATCAACAGGTCAAATTTAACTAATTTGGGGTCGCTGAACTCGAATATGAATCTTAAAATACTTCAAAGTACTCAGGGAATGTGCAATCCAAGATGGCGGCCAATATGGCGAAGTTAGAATATTGGAAATGATTATACAGAAATGTAACAGGCAATCAACATGTCAAATTTAATTAATTTGTTATGCCAAGTTTCAACCCAGCCTCGGTCCTCAATTATGTTCCCCAACGAACGAACCAACCTGGACGATAAATTTCCATGCAAATTTCTTCAAATCAGTCAATTTCGCCATTGCAGATTGCCACCTGCGTTACTTCAAACTTGACGCAATCTCCAGATCCAGTGATAAAGTGTGATTTCGTAGGTTGGATCAAACCGTTCTACTGGCGTGTCTGTGGAGGGATCGTGAGGTGAGATTTAAACGGCTGATTGCCAGTGGCGTCACCAGGAGCGGTATCTGCTCGAGTGGTTCCAAATCTGCAGCCATTGCCGTTGAATCAGCGGCAAAAAGTTGCAGAGAATACAACACCTCCTGGCTTCAGTCAGCAACCGAGGGAAAACCAACCAGCATCAACGGGTGAAGGCAGTAGTGACCTGTGAACAGTTAAAAATAAAACTAAAAGTACAACAAAGATGAAGAGCATTTAGCCATACCACTTACAATGTGTAAGTGTGTGTTCGAATCCCGCGGCGGGCGCTCTAAAATTCTTTGTGTAAATACAAGCCTTACCCGACAAACTTCGTTTTGCCTTTTTTTTTCATTTGTTGACGTTTTTAACTTTTTTGCTTATTCAGCCTCCTGTGATCAAAATTTGATTTTACGTAACTTTTCCCATACAATCTGCATATTTTTCAGAATCGGTTCCAGAGTGGCCAAAGTTGTAACTTTTTGGCGTAAGAACCTTCCTTGAACTTATACGAACCCAACGCAACAAAGAGCACCTCGATCCGACGTTCCGTGTTCAACTGATTCGCGTTCGAACAAAATCATCGAAATTTTTTATATATATAGAAGATCAGGGGTGCTCAAAGTTTTTGAATGGTGGGCCAAATTTGAAGCTCACATGTAGTTTGCGGGCCAAATGAGATTTGAAAAAAAAAGTTAAAAAAATCAATCTGTAAAACTGAAAAAAATCTATCGGTTGAAGTTTTTAGAACATTGTCGTCATTTAAATATCTGAAAACATTTTTGTTTTCAACAGTTTTTTCAAAAAGCTTTCAATATATTATTCATCTGCTTTTCATTGCAACTTTCGTGCCTCAGCAATCATTGAAATCAATACAATACTTTTGACTGAATTCAATCGTGATTTCACAAATATAATGATTTCAATTCAACTTCATACTTTAATCAAATTCGAACGTTCTATAACTCGTTTCCAAAAGTGATTGATCAACATTTTGACAAAATTTACTCTTTTTAATCACATTTAAACGTGTTTCATACATTGTTTCAATAACACAATATTTGATCATGTAATCGGGATTAAAATATGGAATAATCATTAGTTTTATAATAACACAAACTAAAATGGCCTTAACCTTAATTTTCAGCAATTGAAAAATCACTTTCAGTTGCGTCAAAGGGCCATTTAACATGATTATTCAAAATGGGTCCACGGGCCACAAAAAATCACCTCGCGGGCCACGTTTGGCCCGCGGGCCATACTTTGGTCACCCCTGATATAGATAGATAGATGGGTATTCGGCGCCGTCGCTCCGTGCCATACTTTCATACACTTAGGAGCCCAGGGCGGCGAAGTCCTTGTAGTTAAATGGGAAGCGGAAGAAACTAGTGGTTGGTACTAGCAATGGTTGCCGACAGCTATTAAGTCAACTCCGTTTTACTTACAATGTTAATGAAATGTAATTATTATAAGAATGTTCAATAAGGAAACATTTAATTTCAAAAAAAATTACTATCCGATTAGTGTGAGGGCAGTCTGGACGCGAAGTTTTGATTTTTCATGTTCTTTTGTATTGCTTTTGTGTCGCTGTTAGTGTATACGTTGGCTGAGTGATTGTGGTAATTGAATAATAACGTTATCAATGTGTTAGATTTAAAACAGTTGCAACATTGTCGATCGGAAAATACGCCGTCGAATGATTTCTGCGATGTTATTGTATTGAAAAATCTCATGTTAAACACAGAGTTCTGTGACAGCAGTGGGAGCGCGTCGTAATGAAATAATAAATCGTTGATTTTTGCCTTCTTCACCTCAATGAGGAAAGGCTATAAAATAACTCGAAAAATGAACTTACTTATTCGACCTCGGTTTTGCGATTGTCTACGCTCCATACTAAAAAAAAAGATTTTATTTGTATGGAAATTGTCCACGATGGGGGGGGATTGAGATTTTTAAAAAAGTGTCCACGTGGTTTGTGGATGGTCCTTTTGATAGAGTATATCTTTTGATTAGTGCGTTTGTAATTCTATTTTTTCCTGTTTTCAAGATGTCCTTCCTAAATCATCGTTGGTCAGAAAGTACGACGTCGTGAAAATTAATGCATTATGTGTAAAATGTTCAAAATGATTAAACGCTTTACTATATGACAAGTCCATTCCATATCATCGTTGATCGAAAGAGACGCTGGCGAATTAATCGAGTTTATTATTTTTTATTAGACATCTCAATGCGCGAGTGATTTTGTCCTCCCCATAGCGTCGTAGCTCGGGAGGCATCGAGAAACCAAAAACTTATCCTACTAAAGTAAAGAAAAGAAACATATCATTCAAGTAATGCTTGGATGAGATGCAGTGGATTCAACGGTCTCATGCGGTGTCGTCAGGAATGGAGCTACGAACTCCATGTCTGAAGAGTCTGCAAATTCAAGTATTGGCAGGCTTCTTGGGAGGGCGCCAGTATTGGCTAATAAAATAGGAGTCTTCAGGGGTTAAACAGTGAACGGACGATTGGATCCCACTAAAACATTTTGATTTGTTGTTTAACTTCAGCTGATCTGTCGGAGTAGCGACTCAGTCAACATGCTTATGCTAATGCTAAAACTAGAATTTAGGTATCCGTAGCTCAACTTTTACTTAAGAGAAAAAAAACACAGTTTTTAACTCACAATTTATTGAGCAAATGCAACCACCGCAATCACCCCGTAACATGACTCTTGATCCAGCCAACCAGTGCCGACATCCGGGTATACGTTCCGTAGTCCCAGCGTTCGCACTGCTGCTCACGCAGTCCCAGCCCAACCAGATACGTGACGTAGTCCGGCGCCTGCGACAGCAACACATCGCCGGAGTTGCTACACATGGCCCCTTCATCCGCCGTGGAAGGACGTTTCACACATAGCTTCGATCGGCGCAGCTGGGTCGGGTGTTGCCGCTGGCAGTCCGAATTGTACTTGGAAACCACGTGTTCCATGGTGATATTGTCTTTATCTGGGGCGAGGAATCGGGAAAGTATTTAAAGTGGTTAAAGATTATTAATGTTAAGACATTACCGCTGACGTAAATTCTCCTCATTACCAACGGAGTGTGCGTTTTGTTCGTCCACAAACAGTTTGGGAATACGTACGGAGTCCAGGTGAACGGTTTGGACACTTCGACCAGTGCTATGTCGAAGCTACTATCGGTAGCGTTGTACGAGTCATGAAACCGGACATCACCAACTGGGAACATATTGATTTTTTCGTTTATTATCACCACGTCCGGTTTTCCACCCTCCAAACAACTTCGGGTGGTTATGACCATGTGACGAGTTATGATAGATCCTAAGCACCGATAATTGTATGAAGTTGCGTTTCTCCAGCCAAAAGTCACCTAAAATTTAAAAAGTTATCTTCGATCCAAAAAGATTTCCAAAAAGTCTTACCAAAGTAGTCAGATACTGAGGTTTCAAGCTCCTCACAAGTGCAGGACACTCGTCCAACTCCGTCCTCCGTAATTCCTGCTTGATCTCCTCGATCCTATCCATCAAACAACAAACCACCCTAGTGTTGGAACAAAATTTCACCACCTTCTGCTGCGCAAACTCCTTCCCACTAAAAAAGCACTGCCCCAGTGGAACGCACCGTCCGTCACCGTCCACCTCAACGCGGCAGCGATCTCCCTCGAACCGATCCGGGTCCAAAAATTGAACCGCTCCGCCGGCGAAACCCCCACCCTCTGGCAACAGCACCGACTTTAGCCAGTCCACGTGGCTAAACAGGCGGGTCGCAATCAGGTGCTCGCCGTAGCCACAGTCCCGGCCAAACTGAGTCAACGCGAAGGTTGTGTCGTACGATTCGCTTTGGATAACGACCGAAGAGTGCAGTGGTGCCCCGGCCGGGAGCTGGCACATCTCGGGAACCAGGAAGAAATCGTTACCGGCGCAAACGTGCTCCCGCGCTAGGCCGTGCCTCATGCGGGACAGGTGGGCTTTAGAAATTCGGCAGGACGATTCGTTGCGCGCGGATATCCGGGAGATTAACGGACTGGTTCGGGGATCTGAAAGGGAAAAATGTGATGAGTTTTGCTTGAATATGATTTTTTTTTTATAAAGGTAAATTAATAGAGCAACTCTCTCCGAAATCGGTATCGTTTTCAAGTTTTTGCCACCAAAAGTTTGATTTAAGCGAAATATTTGAAGTTTTTCGATTTTTAAAAATAGTGACCGTAAGTGACCATTTCTTAAAAATATTTTTGCAAGGTTCAGAAAATTTGCTATAAAATTGTCTAAGAGACATTGGAGATTAGATTTCTGGTTGCTGAGATAAAGCGGCTTAAAGAAAAATAAATCCGAAAATTTAAGTTTTCTAAATTTCACCCAAACAACCCATCATTTTCTAATGTCGATATCTCAGCAACTAATAGTCCGATTTTTAATGTTAAAACATAAAAAATTCGTCAAATTTTCCGATCTTTCCGAAAACAACATTTAATATTGCATGTTTGGCCCTTTTAATAAGCTAGTCCTGATTCCAAAATTTTAAAAGTATTGTTTTCGAAAAGATCGGAAAATTTTACAAATGTTTCATATTTTAAAATATTAGCATAAGAAAATGGTAGATTGTTTGGCTGAGATTAGAAAACTGCAATTTTCCTGTTTCTTTTTCTTTAAGCCGCTTTATCTCAGCAATCAGATTGAACCCAATCTGCAATGTCTCTTAGACAATTTTATAGCAAATTTTCTGAACTTTTAAAAAAATATGTTAAGAAATGGTCACTTATGGTCACTATTTTTAAAAATCGAAAAAATGCAAATATTTTGCTAAAATCAAACATTCGGTGGCTATATCTTGAAAACAGAGCCTTTTATCAAAAAAACTGTAGAGTTTTTTTCGTTAGCAAATTCAATTTTACATAAAAAATCAGGTCAAAATTTATTTAGTCTTTTTTCGAAAATCACAATTTAAAAAAAAATCAACTCGGCGGCAGATTTTTTGACCATACTTCTCTATGGCTCAAAAGTTGCGGATTTTCGTCGTTCCATACAAAACAATTGAATTTTGTATGGAAATTTTGTTACGTGGAGGGGGGGGAAAGGGTCTCCATTTTTTTCCTTAAGTAATAAAAGAACGCTCCCTTAGGTGTTTTTAGAGAAAAAAGATAGGCACACGAAAACAATCCCATGTTTTCAATCACCATTTTATTACTATTTTTATTGAAAATGGCTCTACGGGACCATCCATAAACCACGTGGACACTTTAGGGAGGGGAGGGGGGTATGGCGATTGTCCACGATCCATACAAAAAAGATTTGTTTGTGTGGACAATTGTCCATGTGGGGAAGGGGGGGGGGGTGGTAAAAGATTCTAAAAAACACTAAATTTAAACTTTAACAAAAAAGTCAAAAAAGAATATTTTAGTAAATTTTCGCACCAGCTCGAAAATATTTTGGGGTCGGGTAAAGTAAAGTAGTCATCAATGAGACACGGGGAACAATGATAAATTGGCTCTCACAAGTCGTAGTTTCAACCATTCAGGCTCATATTTGGGGGAAAGGTGTGTTTACTCGTCTGCCATAATAATGACTTTGGTTATGGACGCTCCCTTGCAAAGTTACTCATAAATGTTTGTTTTTTTATTTTCATTTTATTTTATAAATGTTTGATGCTGGGGTGTAAAAGTTAATTATGGACAAAAATTACTTTTTGGCTTGTAGGCTGCCATTAAAATCAAAACTATCATTTATTCAGATTTCTTTCGACGTTCCATAGGGAATGAATTGGGCTACAATGTCCTTTAATTAGGTTTGGCCAAAATTAAGAATGTACCCAGCAGGGCCGTATCTAAGGGGGTGTTATGGGTGTTCAACACCCCCCATGGAAAAAAAGGCTTACACCCCTAACGCCCCGACAAAGACACGGCCTGAAGGGCCGCCATTTTTATGACTATCAAAATCTATCAGGGCTATCAGGGAAAAACTTTACTCTCACTACATACGCCATCAAGTGAAAAACTCAACTCTCAGTAAATACGCCCTCATAAAAACATTTGACGCTAAGAAAAACCTTTCACAAAAGACGCCCTTCTAAAAATATTTAAAAAAAACTATGTCTGTTGACGCCTAGAGAAGAACTAAACTCTCACTAAATACGCCCTCATAAAAATATATATAAAAATAATTTGATCATTGACGCCTTGAAAAAACCCAACTTTCAATAAATAAGCCCTCAAGAAAACATTTAATAAAAAAACTTTGCTCGTTGACGCCTTAAAAACTCAACTTTCACTAAATACGCCCTCCTGTTTTTTTTTTTTTTAACTTTAATCGTTAACGCCAAGCAAAAAAAAACTTTCACTAAATACGCCCTCAAGAAAGTATAAAAAAAAACATTGATCGTTGACGACTTGAATAAAAAAACTCTCACTTAATACGCCTTAATTTAAAATAATTAAAAAACTTTGATTGTTGACACCTTGAAAGAACTCAACTTGCACTAAATACGCCCTCATGAAAATATTTAAAAAATACTTTGATCGTTGACGCCAATACAAAAACTCAACTTTTGCCAGATACGCCACAAGAAAAATATTTTGAAAAAATTAAAAAGATACTTTGATAGTTAACCCACAGTGAAAAATCGAAATCTCACTAAAAACGGCCAGCTATTTTTATTATAAAGCCTTTGACTAACTGGATAGGCCCTCCTGGATTTTTGTTAGTAAAATACTTAAATCTTTATCGGCCAGATCCAAATCCAACTTTGACTATGTACGCCAAAGTGATTTTTTTAAATAGGTTAATTTCTCCCCAACTGAACACAAAAAAGTACAAATTTGAAATCTACTTTTTCTGATCCTGCTGAAATTTGGCGAAACTGTTTATTATTTCGAAACATGCAAAAACCTTCTATTTTTTGGCACTGCCCTAAAGTTTTTCGATGTTCGCCAATTAAAAAAAAAATGGTCAAATATTTAGGAAACAAAAAATGATAGAGCAATATTCGACTGCAATTTTTAAAAGATATTTGACGCTGATTCAATTCAGCGTCATCATTTTGATTAAAATCAAACATGGCAGCATTTTGGCAATTAGAAAAATGATGCAGGGATGGATTTAGGTAAATTCTGCTACTGCAAGCTTATAAATTTGAAAATCTCAAGAGATTCAACTTGCCCTAACAAGTAAAGTTTGATTCGAATAAAAAAAAATTATGACGCTATATAATTCAGCGTTTCTTAAAAAAGCAGTCGAGTTTTGCTCTATCATTTTTTGTATCCAAGACATGGCCATTTGATAACTACATTTAAAATAAAATTGGTGAACATCGTAAAACTTTGGGGCGGTGCCAAAAAAAGAGGGATTTTTGCATGTATCGATAGGATTACCAGCTCCGTGATATGACCGAGGATTGAAAAAAAAGTTGTTGGTTGGTATGTTACATTTGACTAGGAAAAAAAATATCCGTCAGCTTTGATGTTTATGTTCTTTCAAAGAAAGCTAGAAATCTGATAAGTTTAGTTCGAAAGCTTTTTATTGATTTTGATTTTCCATAAACATCATCAGTTTATAGTTTGGGTTTTAAAGAACAACTTTGCTGAAAGCATCGAAGAGATACGTCTACATCGCCTTATTTTTTTTTTCAAACTTAAATCAAACTAAGGGATTATTGTTTGTGCCAAAACAAATCTCTCTGATGTCTTCGGCAAACTTGTTCCTTAAAACACGAACTATAAGCTCATGATATTTTTGAAAAATAAAAAAACGGCGAAAACCAAAACGCATAGATCTTTGAGTTGATTTCCATTTTAAATTGATTTGGCTTGGGATGCTCGAGTTCGTTACCAATTTGCCCTCCTAAAAAAGGCCCTCCTGTAAAATTTTCTCGAAAAGTTAGGGGGCCAAACAAATTACTGATGATAAAAAAAATAATTGAAAAAAAAACAATCTAAACTATTAAGGATTCAATAACGTTATTTCTATATTTTCAATCACATTTATCACATCAATAATATATGCAAGAATAACGAAATTTTTATGAACTTAGTGATGTTTAGATAATTTTTTAGCATTGCTGTTACAATATATAAAGCAAATTTCACGTTTTTGTTTGGTACGCATTTGTTGGCTGTATACGCCCTTCCTATAACACACATACACCCCTAATGCCTTATGGGGGGAAACACCCCCCATTGAAGAATCCTGGATACGGGCCTGGTACCCAGAATCCAGGGCTGTCGCATTGTTCCCCACTCTTTTCAGCCCATAAAAACATACAACAAAGATGAAGAGCATTAAGCCATACCACTTAGCATGTAAAAGAAATGTAATTATTATAAGAAAGTTCAATAAATACATATTTCATTAAAAAAACTTATGTTACATTACATTTAAACATTAAGAGGCTGAAGTGATCAACAAAGTCAACTAAAGAATATTTTAGGAAATTTTCTCAGCTTCTCGGCAGCCTCATGCAAAATTTTTAAATTGGGTCCTAAAATGAAGCTTAGATTGCTGATATTATTGTTTACAGCGATAAAGCTTATTTTTCTGAGTACAATGACCCTTTGTACGACCACAAAGAGTTTAAAATGGATTTTTAAATCAATTTTGAAAAATTATCCTCGCGGTCCTTCTTGACAGAAAAGCTCCTACTTGACAGCTCGTTCCAAGGGGACCATACACAGCAAAAAAAAGTTGAATTTTGGAATGTTGAAAATTTGGTAGGTTGAATATTACTCATTTTTTGAGTAATATTACTCAAAAAATGTGTAAAAATGTGAACCTGATGAATATTCATCAGAAACTGATGAAAATTCACCAATTCCTGATGTAATATTACACATTTTTTTTTGCCACAGGATCTGTCACCATTTCCTGATGAATATTACCATCATTTTTTTTTGCTGTGTAGTTGATCCATCGAAAAAATGTTGTCTACACAGAAAAAAAAAGTTGAATTTTGGAATGTTGAAAATTTGGTAGGTTGAATATTACCTCTTTTTTTGAGTAATATTACATAAAAAATGTGTAAAAATGTGAACCTGATGAATATTCATCAAAAACTGATGAAAATTCATCATTTTCTGGGGTAAAATTCATCATTTTTTTAGCCACAAAATCTGTCACCATTTCCTGATGAATATTACCATCATTTTTTTTCTGTGTAGTCAAAAAAAAATTTTGCATTAAAATGAAAAAAGTGATCAGAAATGGTTTTTAATCGTGTTTTTTATCGTTGTACATAAAAATTTACATAGGGCTTTAGTACCCAATTGCAAAAAAATACAGCAAAAATACAGAAAGCAGAAATGTGCAATAGGCTGATAAAAGAATTCAAATTCTATGTGTAATTAAGGGACAAAAATGCAAATACTTACTTGATTCCAGCTCATTTCCTTCGTAAAGTGCGTCCACGAGATCGGTTCGTCCAAAACCAAGCGTTTCAAATTGCTTTCGTGGGAGTTCCGTGCCGTGCCAAATGCAACTCGGTTGTGTGCCCCATTGAAAGTTTAGAAACGTTTTAAGCTTCAAAATTGCAATGTTGTAATAACTGGTGCCTTTTTTATACCGAGGATGAACATGTACGCTTGATATTTCAACTCTCTCTTGGTGAACAATTTGGCTGACTTGTTTTCTAAAAGTAAATTCAGTTATATTCTTTTAAATTTTAGTAATCAAAATCCTACCCCTTAAACTCCGTACAATCCGCCACCGTCAGTACGGTATCCTCGTCCACGATTACTCCGTAGCAGTTTTCGTTCGCCTCAGTTCCGTTTCCCCAGCCCAGTTTGGCCACAAACGGAGGCAACCTTTGCCGGGTTATTAAATGTTGCCGAAAAGCATCGATTTCACTATGCGAACCGTTCCGCTTGGTAACAATCGCATCGTAATAATCCCGCAGCTTGACGTACCGATGGGCACACGTGGTCGTGTTGAACGTTTGCTGGTCAACGGGAGCGCCACTCTTCTTCATGGTGGCCACGATCCAGTCCAGGTAGGGGGCTACCCGGGTGTACACGCCTGGATTATCCGGAGAGCATGGCAACCCGAACGAGGTTACTCCGACGATGAACGGAGTCTCGCGGATGTTGTGCATAAGCTTGACTTGGAGTGGTCCCCCGGAATCGCCCTGGTTTTGGAAGCGAGATTTTGTAGTTTAAAACTTATGTTGCCGATTCAATAGATTACCTGACAAGTGTCTGCAACTTTGTCAGAGGCACAGATGTGTTGCTCTTGAAGTCCGAAGCGCAACTTCCGAATGGTTTCATTGTTGAATACTTTTTCACAATCTGAACTTGGGACAGGTGACAACTCCATCTTTAGCAATTCCGGAGTTTGCTTTTCTCCTAAAATAGTTTTTATCATTATTCATACTGAATAACTGAAAATCAAGAAGCTCACCAAATCCAACCTGACCCCATCCAACGGCATGCATACGCTTGAAGCGCACTTCCTGATGGGGCCACAGACAAGCTGGAACTACAGCTTTATTGATCCTGCAGAGCAAAATTCTTCAATAAACCCGTTACACTAAACCCACCCCAAAAAACCTACGAAACATTGCGCTCCAGTCTGAGCAGCGCCACATCGTGATAGTTGGCAGAGAATCGATGCTCCGGATGTCGAATCACCTCAGCGATCTTGATCTGCTGCGCAGTTTCATCTCCCTCCGGACTGAAGATGTTCAAATCGCCAAAACGAACCACATCCGGTCGAAGATTTCTACCAAAAAATAAAATCACCAAATTACCAACACCCCAAAAACCGCCCAGCTTCAAGACAAACCTCTCGTCGACGGCACAGTGCGCCGCCGTCAGGACAAAGTTGTCCCAAATCAACGAGCCGCCGCACTTCCAGGCCACTTCGCCGTCCGGTTGGGCCCACCCGATCGCCCCCATGTGGGCAAACTCGTTGAGGCGGGCTGGACGTCCGCCGATACCGCCTTGGCCGGATAGGTAAAATTTGTAGAACCGAACGTGGCAGTCGTCCAGGCTGGTACGCTCGTCGGGCATCAGCAACGATTCACCGCGGTGTGGGGCAACTTGGGGGAGAAATGTGCCAAGAAAAAAAAAAGAATTAGAACTATGCGTCTCTTCAAATCTACATTCAAATAAGAAAATTAAAACGCATGGAACTTAAAGATCTCAGAACATATTTGCCCCGACCTCTTAGATTTTCGTGAAGATTTGCTCTCTGAGGTTACTTTGGTCCCTGAATTCTCGCCACGGTGGGGTGGGTTCCAACTTCCTTTTTTGATGTTTTCCCTAAGGCACGTTTTCCAACGATTTCTAGCTCGATATCGTAAAGAGATAGAAATTGGTATCAAAGGGACTTATGACCGATTCTTCAGCTCCTTTTCAAAAAAAATCCCATGTTTTTTCAGCGTTTTGGCTGTAGTGGCAACTTAAAAGAAGAAACCCCCAATGTTATTACATATTTGGAAATATGTTCGAATCCCGGGGTGGATGGAAGCTAGGGTGTAAAAAGAGGTTTGCAATTGCCTCAACAATCAAGCCTTCGGACACCTAGTTTCGAGTAGGAATCTCGTAATCGAGAACGCCAAGGCAATGCTGTAGAGCGAATAAATTTGATTTTGATTTTCTTTTTATTTTTTATTTTTTGAAAATACTAAAATTTACACAAAACACCGTATTTTTTTCAAAAATACTCAAATTTTTCCAGCTGGGCGTTTTAAATTCGTATTGCAAATTATGAAAATTTAAGCACATTTCGAGCCAAACATTTCATTAGGGCACAAAACCAAACGTAAACATTTGGGATTATTCCACTATTCCATCCATTAGTACACTTCCTACATGCCCTCCAAGAATCAGATTGATAGCAAACAATTTCCTATTGAAAAAATCAAAAATACAAAAGGGCACATAAAAATGATCACTCCAAACCAGAAAAAAAGTTCAATTGTGCCCTTTTCTTTTTAATCAGTTTTTCGTGGTTAAGGAACTTTCTATGTTATAAAGTGAACTTTTCATACATTCTTAACACTAATTCACTTCAAAACAAAGTTTGGTTTTCGTTTCACCAAGGATTTCTGCAGAAAAAAAACTTCGTCGAAATACAATATTTAATACGGTCCCGCGGCTGCTGTTCAGTACACTTTTGAAGAATTTTTATGTTTCACATACCTTATCTACACCATTCGATCACAAAACTTCACCAGTTATCAAAATTTCCGCTGAATTCCTCATTATTTCTAACTAAAAAAAAGGCCCATAAACATCATTAAAAACAACAATCAGGTGACAGCGCTTTAGTGCCCATTTAATTCTCTTCGAAATTGCATTTAGAAAGGGCCCATTATAAACAACAGTTGGAAAGTTAAAAGGGCCCAATAACAAGATTTTTTTTAAATTATGAGTTTTATTGCGAAAATCAACATAAATTAAGAAGCATTAAAGCAGAGTTGAGGATAATGATGTGTTTTATCGTATCATCAGTAAAAATACCACCTTTCTTTTTAAATAGGAATTGAAACAAGTTGTCCACTTTTTGCCAGCGATTTTCTCGAATCGCGGTTTTTGGTTTTGTGCCCTAATGAAATTTTTGGCTCGATTTAAGTAATTTCTGAAAATACGATATTTAGTGAAAATTGAAAAATTTGAGTATTTGCGAAAAATACGATTTTTTGTGAAACTTTTAGTATTTTAAAAAACACTTTTTTTGTGAAAATTCATAACAATTTTTGCTTAGTTTTACACTCACATTGTAAACTTTGAAAAATTTGAGTGTACGTTGAAATATACGTTGAAACTTACTACATTTTCAAAAAATATATTCTTAGTGAAAGCATTGAAAATTTAACTATAGTAGAATTAAGTTGATTTTAAAAATAATAAAAAAAAGAGTTATCATCTTATCGCCGATAGAAATATCGAAATAACGAGAACGATTTTTTTAACCTGTGGAGAGCGCCATTCTTCTACGATTCTTACCACTTCTCAGATGTAGAACCTTCATTAAATTTGGAACAACTTTCCCGAAGACACCATATTTATAGGAGTTTTTTCCGCGAAGTTATTAGCGCCCAAATCTGTCCATTTTTTTGATCACGTGCGTGCACACTACGGTGATGGGTATTTTTTTTTTTTTTTTCAGGGGATAGCCCCGAGCAGGGATGCCAGGTCGGAATTTGAAAAGTCTGGACTACTGTGTGAAAAAAGTCTGTGCATGTCTGTGCACATACTTTTGCCTAAATTCGAACATCAACAATCGTCTCAAAAAAAATTGATGAGCGGGGGGGGGGGGGGAGTGTTGTCAAAACCATCCTGACTTTTAAAAATCGAATATTCGCTCGGTTTTTGTAAAATCTGTGTATATCTGTGTCAGATTTAAAAAGTCTGTGTTTGTCTGTGCATCACAAAATGTCTGGACACAACTTCAAAAGTCTGTGAAACACAGACAAATCTGTGTACCTGGCATCCCTGGCCCCGAGGAAGCACGGATTTGGACCACCCTAATGCACATGCTGTCCATACCCTTCAAGTGACTTATTTTCGGTTAGGTTATATTAAGAAAGGCACCAACCACATAGGTGGACTTAGCTAGTTTTTCTTCAAATTTGTATGCAGGAGAATTAGGGTTATTCAGCCAACAATTTCAATCAAAATGTACGAGAAGCTAAATACACTGATTCTCCGTACAAATTTTGATTAAAACCATTCGGCCTTCCAAAAAATTTTGTTCTGTACATGCTTCCCAAAAACCAACCAAAAACTAAAAATACGGCACGACTTTGATTACGATTACACTGCACCCAATCAACAAGTTATCATCTCTATCAATCACCAAGACCAAAAATGACTCACAAATCAGCCCCGCAGCCAATCACGTGCGAAACCGTTTAGCCGCTTCCTACTTACCATTTCCTAGCACGGCACAGCCTCCGAACGAAGCCGCAACCAGTATCCAAAGCCACATTTTAACTCGCAAGGCGACTAACTCGCGAGGAACAAGTGTTCTGCTGTAGTTCCCACCTAGAACTAAAACAGGTATTACATTTTATAGCCTGACAAAGTGCTTTCGAATAATTAAATTCAACTATAGCGAGAGTGGGGATTCCTGGCTGAGGGGATCGTCTTCAAATGGTCGTTTGAAACATAAGTGATGGAGCTGTTGTGTTGCAGGTGATCGACAAGAATCAGTTCCCCTGAGTTTATTTAAATATGTGTGTGTAACATCTTTCGGCTCAATCGTCTGGTTTTTTTCAGGAGTTTCGTTATTTTTTGAATGCCATCTTTCTTTCCCTAGTGTTTTTTACTAAACGTATCACATTCGACATTGAAAAATCAAAACCTATTTTCGTCTAAACATTACTCACTACCTTTCCTCCTCTAACAATTGTCTTTCTACACCTTTAATGATGAAACTCTTCCTACTTGTTAAGAATGCCCAACAGAACGAAATAACAGAAGAATAGAACGCGAGCCAGGCTCGCGCGCGCGCAATTGTGTTTGTGCAAGCCATTTTACAACATTAACTACATGTTTAAACTACGACATCGATTCACGGTGACACATTGAGTGATATTTTTAAAAGTGGGGCGGGTGGGGAATGTGTGTTACAACGGGAGAACTACCGGCAAGGAGCGTCGTCACTTTTTCCTCGTCGTCGTCTTTCCTTCGTGCTCTTATAATTTTATCTACGATGGACCTTAGGAAGGTGGATGATTTTGGTGGAATATTTGTGGTTTGGTGAAGGCATGATGTTTTGTTTGTTTTTACTCTGTCTCTATACTAGTTATAGTGTGGTGCTAAAATCAAAAATATTTTCTCCACTCTACTGTTGACTGTTTAAGGCACATTAAGGTTTCATTCATCTATCGTTTATGCTAGTTTTGTTTGTAGTTTGCAGTTGTGTTGTGGTTGATAGTGTTTTGCACAGTTTTATTTGTTTTATTTTTTTGCAAAACACGGTTCGCATCTGGGTGTCAAAACCTAAAAAATCTTTTGTTATCTGTTTGTAAAATTTGACATATCAAAAATGTTCTTGTTCTCTAAAAACTCTAAAAAGTGTACCGCTCCGTCCATTTGTACGGCGTGTATCGTGTTTGACCAGAAAGTAAAACTATTCGTTCGAAAAAATAAACTATTTGAAAGTAAAAAATTGTTGATTTGGTGGTACGTTCTGTTTCATCTGCTACTGTTTACTGATTGCATCGTTGTTGTTGTGTTGGTGGTTGTGTGTGTGTTTTGTTCTGCTTTAGAGCTGCGAGCTTTTGTTGCTAGTCAGAATGTTGTAGGCCGCGCCTAACGCCCAGGAAATTTCGTGGCCGTCAATTTTTTTGTACAACTGAAACGAAAAGCAATTTAACCATTTATTAACATTAGAGATGAGCAAAACCGCTATTTTTTAGGAGCTGCTCATTTTCGCTCGCTCATTGAAATGAGCGGCTCTTGGAACGACTCTTTGATCTTTTTCAAAATATTGACGAAAAAGCTATTTTAAAGAACGGTGTGATTTTTTAGGTATTTTTTTGCAATTCCGTCGTGAAACTACTAACTTTTCCTGTCATTCTTGAACGACGAAATAGCCTACTTTTCTGTACCAAAAATAACAGAATCGAATAGCAACACTTTTCAAAATAAATGCTGAAAAGTTCTACTTTTCAGCACTGAAATGGGTGCTGAAAAGTTGAACTTTTCAGCACTTGTTTCGAAAAGTAACACTTTTCAACATTTTTTTGATTTAAACGATTTATCGACAAAATACATGAAAATTCGACTTAATATTTCACTCAATGGGTGTTTTTCGAAATTGCAAAAAATGTTGTATGGAACTCGTTGCAAAACTTAATTTTTTCAGCACTCGTCGTATTTATCCAACTCGGTGAACCTCGTTGGATAAATGTACGACTCGTGCTGAAAAAATCCTCTTTTTGCAACTTGTTGCATAAACTACTATTATTGAACTTTTAAAAAATGAAAAAAAAAAACTAGAAACGAGAAGATAGGGAGAGCACTCCATTAAAAAAAAGTATTTCGGTGTAAATTGCTATTAATTTTACGAAATTGCGTTTATTTCTGCATAAATTTAACAAATGCTGAAATATTATTTTGAGAAAATATTCTTTTCTTTATTCAGATTTAATCGATAAAGAATCGTTGTTCTCAACTGTATTACTCAATTAGGTTGTTTTTCTTAAACTTAATAATCGATAAAGGCTGTAAATGCCAAAGTTAAATTGTTCAAGAGGAATTCATTTTTTTCCAATCCCATGGCTATCAGTTTCATAATTTGTAATATGGGTTTAAACGAAGCAACATTTTGTATAACATTTCACTTTTTTTGAAAATACTGAAATTTTCACAAAATACCGTATTTTTCAAAAATACTAAAATTTTCAAAATTTACGGTATGGCTAGCAAACGAAGCGAAACTTTGTATGCTTTTTCACCCTTTTTCGGAAAATATTGAAATTGTTCATAAAATACCGTATTTTCTTCAAAATACACAAATTGTCATAATTTGCAATATGGGTTCAAACGAAGCAAAATTTTGTATACCATTTAAATTTTTTAATAGCTTTTTTTTATACTAAAATTTTCACAAAATACCGTATTTTTTCGAAAATACTCAAATTTTCAAAATTAGCAATTTTTTGACACCCATTTCAAAATTTTTAGTATTTTTGAAAATTTTTAGTATTTATTCGATTCTCAAATTGCAAAGTATGAAAATTTGAGTACTTTCAAAAAAATACGATATTTTGTGAACAATTTTGAGTATTTATACTTCAAACTTACTACATTTTCAAAAAATATATTCTTAGCATTGAAAACTTAGCATGACATGGTTTAGTAAAGTCGATTATAGTAAGAATTTAAAAATGAGTTATCAAAATAACGGTAACGATAAGTTATCGTTATCGAGCTTCGATAATTTTATCGTTAACAACCTTTATCTTTATAATCGCTGGGGCAATGATTTTTTTTAAATTTTGTTAAGAAAATTATTCGTTCGAACCTCCCAACGAAATATTTCGATTTAGCCCTCAAGATGTCGAGAAATAGTAAATCTAAAACCTACCGTTCCTTTATCGTAAAGTATTTGAAAAAGAACATCGTGAGACAATATTTGGCATCAATTTATAAGCATTGAAATATATTTATAAATTTAAAAAAGGACACAAGTTTAAAAATCATTTAATTTTGGAACGGTTCATTCAAAAGACCGGAGTTTTAAAAGAACCGAGGCTCTTTATAGTGAACCAGCTCTTTAGGCGGCTCGCCCTTTTTTTGCCCACCTCTAATTAACATAGAGTCGGGCTGAAGGCCACAATGTTGTATGTCAGAACACCAAACGACAGAAAATGTCAAATGCCAGAAAATCAAACGCCAGAATATTTTATATGCCAGAAAGTTATTCGCCAGAAAATAGTCCATTCAAGAAATCCTACCTTCAACGGCGTCTTCGGCTTCAGCCCGTAGCCCTCCTCGAGCAGGACCGCAATGAAGGTGAGATCGACGCACATGAAGGGCTGGTCAGCGTTCGCATCGGCGCAAACTTCGCGCGATTTCGTGACGAAGCTACCGACCGTCGTTTCGCCACCCTGGAAGGGATCTGGGAAGAGTGAGAAAAAAGTAGTAAAACAGTGCAAGATGTTCGATAAATCATCGTTCAACTCACCGACCAGTCCCGTTTCGATCGCTCGATCGAAGAAGTAGCTGAACGCGGAAATTTCGTGCTGCTTCAGCGTCACCGGCTTTGGCCGCAACGTGGGCAGCACCTTCTTGCGCACGATCGACGCGCACTGCTCGTAGTCCACCTCGGGATTCTCCGCCGTGGCCTTCGGGTTCTCCTTACCGCTAATGTAGAACTGCTCGGTACCGTACCGGAACAGCTTATCCTTGATGATCGAGTTGACGCACTCGCTGGTCAGCTTCGTCTGCCCCTCGGGAGCTCCGTGCGTGAAAACCGCGTGTCGAACGGCCATCAGTCCCGCGCCCAGATAGCTGGTGGTGAAGACATCGACGAACGCGTTGAACGTCGGCACTCGGTGCATGAAATCTTTGTACAGCGGGGTTTGGGACACGTCCTTCGGCGCGAACGTCACCTGGGTGCTTCCACCGCCCAAATCTAGCGCGGCCACCGTGTTGCGACCGTTCAGCTTGCCCAGGAGGAAGTTTACGGTGAACCACGAGAAGATGCCCTCGTCCGTTCCGTCCATGATCTCCACTGCCTGCTCGTTGACCAAGAATCCGGACTTTTCGAACAGATCCCGGCACGCCTGCAGCAGTCCTTCGGCCTGCTCCGGCTTCAGCAGCCGCAAACCGGCCGTGGCCTTCAGCACCAGCGGCGTCTGGCTCCACTTTTCCCTCGGAATAACATCTTTCGCCTTCTGCAGCAGCTTTTCAATGGTGACGGCTCCCTCCTTGGGCCGATCGGCGAACGCGGACAGTCCCGGCTTCGAGTGCTCAAACAGTTCATGATCCAGCACCAACCGCCCGTCCAGGTAGCCCCGGTGGAACTCAAAGGCGAGCACCCGACTGCCGGTCGAGCCGGCGTCCATCACGACGGCATAGGTCTTCTCGTGGTAGCCCAAGTGGCCCGCGATGCTGTCCACGATCGGGTGGAACGAGTCGGTGTACGTGAGGAACAGGAACATGAGCAGCGCGGCGCTAATCACGAGGCAGAAGAACGAAAAGCGCAGGTTGTTGGCCACGATCTTCGGGTTGGCCGACTTGCGGCGGGACCCTGCCGGAGCCTGCGACCGCTCGGAGGAGACCTGCTGCTGGAGCTGAGTTGGAGAAGGAAAGACATTCTTATTTTAGAAGCCACAACTACGATTTGACACCCCTGCACTAAAAGGTTAAATTCTAGTAAAAGCCGAAAGATCAATCACGTGTGCTCGCAGAGACTCGCAGTTCAGTTAAGCAAAGTGCTTCTAAAAATATCGGGAACGCTTATCCGGCGTGAACTCGCGCCAAAATGTGTGCGAAATTTCGACTGTGCAAATATTTTTTTACACTTTTTTGCGGCACGAGATTCGCAACAAATTTGTACTAACCGTCGTCGCAGTGATTAATACGGCATGTTAATTCGTCTTCCGCGTTTTACGAGTAGAACGGAAAGAAGAATCGAAACTTACTAGAAAACTAACACCAAGAAAGTGATGTCGATTGATGATAGGGGCAATTTCGAGGATGTGTACAGAACACTCCGTTGCACCTGTGAATGTATGTATGAGATTGCCCACGGTAAATATGTGCCAAGTCACGCCAAGTCATCGTAAGACTCGCGACTCATTTGAATGATAAGAGTGATTGTTTGATAAGAACACAGAAGAAAGGTTGTCACACGATGCCCGTAAAACCATGACTTTTATGCGAATTACTTCTACAATGCCATTGACCTGGGCTTTAGGTCAGTTTTAGAGCAAACAGCCGGCGACGGTTTCGTTTACGTCCAAGGTCAAACCTAATGATCGTTACGGCGGTGTGTGTCTGTGCCTGTGGGGATAAGTGGAGTGAGGTGTGTACTCAGTTTGCGTATTCATGATGTCTAATCACTTATTGGCGTCGTTTGTCTATTAATACTTCCCATTAAGAAATATTAAGTATTGTTTTAATACTTCAACTTTCATTATTATTATTTAAAAATGTCCTAACATATTAACTGCAATGCTACAAAGACATGATTAGCTTTTATTTGATTTTAAATCGATGAAGATATTATAATAAATTAAAACCACCACCCTGTTGGAGTCACGTTTCAGGTAGATAAGCATTTCTTCGAATTTCATCATCATGAATTTCCGAAAATCAACCCTGCCTTCCCAATCCACAGCTATATTTACCAGTTGATATTCATATCTCATTTTCGTGGTCCTGTTTTCCCTTTCTCTGACCTCCGGGAGAATCAACAGATACTGGTGCGAAGGCAGCCACAAGTGGCCACTGTTTGCGCCCCGATTGCAACCTTGTTGACGTCAGAACTGCTGCTTTCGACAGAGATACTCGGAACGACAGACACCCGCCGGGGCTTATCCAGCTGCATTGTCAGCAGCCGGAGCCACCGCGCTACAGATGCTGATAAGGCCAGCAAGCAAGCTGCTGGTCCTTCCTTTGTGTCCACTTTTTTCGAGCCCCGAGATGATAAGATTTAGTTTGGGCTCCTTTATCTCACAGCTGAAGATTATAAACTACGAATCTTGAGCTGTTCAACATTTGCACACAAATACGACGTCAATTTAAGACATTTTTGAGAACGATGGACACTATTGCTAATATTTGATGATAAAATTTCAATGACGAGTAACAAAATTTCGCGTTGTACTTTTTCCCCTACGTTGGCACAAAAACATTTACTTTGACGTTTGTGCTGTTTCCACATGCGCAGCACACCTCACCTACCAACCTGACACCACCCACTGACCTTACCGTCACAAAACCCACAACGTCAACATAAAGCATGAAACTTGTATGCACTTGTACTAAAATTAGCCAAATTAATTCCAATTAACTTTACTCACCTTCCGATTGCGGAGATTTTGATTCGCCGAAGGCATCTTGTGAAGACACTACTGCCTCAAAAACAAATTAATCAATGAACACACCCGGACGCGCACCACACGAATTACAGTTATATTTTTCTTTGCTTTCACCGAGCAGCAGAGGAGCAGAGCTGGTCCGTCGCCATGTGAACCTGTCGGCGGTAGAATCAAAACAAAACTGACCACCCGGCGGCTACCTTCGTCCGTCAAGGCGAATGACAGTTGATTTATGTTGCCGCGGAGCGTCGAGCTTGGTGGTTTGGTTGCAGCGGCTGGCGTGCCGCAAAAGCTCGCGGTTGGGCAGAGTGCAACATGGTGCCGCTGTTGTTAAAGTGGGTGAAAGAGGGGAGAACGGGCAGAAATCATTATCCAAATCGTTACTGAATTAGCTGAGCAGTTCTCTACGGAATCGGTCTTTTTTCTTTAATTTTAATTTTTGTATTTTTTAATCCGGCTGAAACTTTTTTGGTGCCTTCGGTATGCCCAAAGAAGCCATTTTGCATCATTAGTTTGTCCATATAATTTTCCATACAAATTTGGTAGCTGTCCATACAAAAATGATATGTGAAAATTCAAAAATCTGTATCTTTTGAAGGAATTTTTTGATCGATTTGGTGTCTTCAGCAAAGTTGTAGGTATGGATATGGACTACACTGAAAAAAAATGATACACGGTAAAAAAAATTTGGTGATTTTTGTCACTAAAACTTGATTTGCAAAAAAACACTATTTTTAATTTTTTTTTATTTTTTGATATGTTTTAGAGGACATAAAATGCCAACTTTTCAGAAATTTCCAGAATGGGCAAAAATCTTTGACCGAGTTATGATTTTTTGAATCAATACAGATTTTTTCAAAAAATCGAAATATTGGTCGCAAAAATTTTTCAACTTCATTTTTCGATGTAAAATCGAATTTGCAATCAAAAAGTACTTTAGTAAATTTTTGATAAAGTGCACCGTTTTCAAGTTATAACCATTTTTAGGTAACTTTTTTGAAAATAGTCGCAGTTTTTCATTTTTTAAAAATAGTGCCCATGTTTGCCCACCTTTGAAAAAAATATTTTTGAAAAGCTGAGAAAATTCTCTATATTTTGCTTTTTCGGACTTTGTTGATACGACTCTTAGTTGCTGAGATATTGCCATGCAAAGGTTTAAAAACAGGAAAATTGATGTTTTCTAAGTCTCACCCAAACAACCCACCATTTTCTATCGTCAATATCTCAGCAACTTATGGTCCGATTTTCAATGTTAATATATGAAACATTTGTGAAATTTTCCGATCTTTTCGAAAAAAATATTTTCAAAATTTTCAAATCAAGACTAACATTTCAAAAAGACCAAACATTCAATATTACGCCCATTTGAAATGTTAGTCTTGATTTAAAATTTTTGAAAATATTTTTTTCGAAAAGATCGGAAAATTTCACGAATGTTTCATGTTTTAACATTGTAAATCGGACCTATAGTTGCTGAAATATCGACATTAGAAAATGGTGAGTTGTTTGGGTGAGACTTAGAAAACATCAATTTTCCTGTTTTTAAACCTTTGCATGGCAATATCTCAGCAACTAAGAGTCGTATCAACAAAGTCCGGAAAAGCAAAATATAGAGAATTTTCTCAGCTTTTCAAAAAATTTTTTCAAAGGTGGGCAAACATGGGCACTATTTTTAAAAAATGAAAAACTGCGACTATTTTCAAAAAAGTTACCTAAAAATGGTTATAACTTGAAAACGGTGCACTTTATCAAAAATTTACTAAAGTACTTTTTGATTGCAAATTCGATTTTACATTGAAAAATGAAGTTGAAAAATTTTTGCGACCAATATTTCGATTTTTTGAAAAAATCTGTATTGATTCAAAAAATCATAACTCGGTCAAAGATTTTTGCCCATTCTGGAAATTTCTGAAAAGTTGGCATTTTATGTCCTCTAAAACATATCAAAAAATAAAAAAAAATTAAAAATAGTGTTTTTTTGCAAATCAAGTTTTAGTGACAAAAAGTTAAATAAAAAAATCACCAAATTTTTTTTACCGTGTATCATTTTTTTTTCAGTGTAGTCCATATCCATAATTACAACTTTGCTGAAGACACCAAATCGATCAAAAAATTCCTTCAAAAGATACAGATTTTTGAATTTTCACATATCATTTTTGTATGGACAGCTACCAAATTTGTATGGAAAATTATATGGACAAACTAATGATGCAAAATGGCTTCTTTGGGCATACAGAAGGCACCAAAAAAGTTTCAGCCGGATTAAAAAATACAAAAAAATCGAATGACCGAAATCTCAGAGAATTGCTCAGCTAAAAAAAATCAAAACATCAACATTAACGACCCCCAGGCTTAGGTCTTTTGTGGACTTTATTGCAAGTTTCTGCTCGAACCAAGGAGCCCGAAGGCTCTCAGCTTTTCAAAAATATTTTTTTTTAAGTGGGCAAATATGGGCTTTAATGAATAAATGCTTTTTTTTTTGAATGGTATTGCTGATAGGATATTACGGTCCTGTTCAATTTTTGCGACCGATATTTCGATTTTTTGAAAAAAAAAATCAGTATTGATTCAAAAAATCATGACTTCGGAAATTTTGGCATTTGATTTGATGATATCTACAACTTTGCCGAAGACACCAAATCGATCAAAAACTTTCTTCAAAAGATACAGATTTTTGAATTTTCATATATAATTTTTGTATGGACAGCTGCCAAATTTGTATGGAAAATTACATAGACAAACTAATGATGCAAAATGGCTTCTTTGGGCATACCGAAAGCACCAAAAAAGTTTCAGACGAATTAAAAAATACAAAAAAAATCGAATGACCGAAATCTCAAATCATTGGTCCGAGCCGGAATTGAACCCTGATCTACCGCTTACGAGGTGGATGCGTTACCACTAGGCTACGTGGCTCGGTTCAAATGGTCTACACAAAAAAATATTTGGTTTGTATGGACAACTCGGTCTTGAAATAGAAATAAATTTGTGATATAACGAAAAAGTTTTTTTTTCTGAGTACAATGACACTTTGTATGACCGCAAAGGATTTAAAATAGATGTTTAATTAAAATTAAATTGAAAAAGAGTGATCAGAAAAGGTTTTTAATTGTGTTTTTATCGTTGTACATAAAAATTTACCCTATTGTGCATCAGAAGAAAGGGAGGGTCTTTTACATTTTTTTTTCTTTGAATGGAAAATATTAAATCTAAAGTTTTTTTAAAAGGTCCCATAAGCTATATTGTTTCATATGTTTATAGGACCTATTAAAAAAAACCCTAGTTTTTTTTTTGTCGCACGTCGCACGTGTTTTAATGTTTGATTTTTGTTTAAAAAAAAACCAGAAGCACGCAATGTAAAGAATGACAAGTTTTGTTTGGTTGACCTTTCTGTGATTTGTTCCGGAGTCCGGAGTTATGGTTAAAAATGTTTACAGTAGTCGGGCGTGTACGTGTTTCACACGCCTTCTGACTAAATTCTCTTTGGCCAGTTTGCAAGGTGTGTCAAGATAGCACGATCAGATCAAAATTTCTTTCATGCGCGAAGTTTTTCCGGCTTTCGTTGAATACCTCAGGATTGAAATCCCTGAGTGCCTTTAATTAAATAAAATGCAAATATCGTTTTTTAATTAGGCCATTGCAAATTTTATTTCAAGTTTTTGTCCCACTTTCAAAATTTTCCTAAAAAATCCAGGGCCAAAGAATTTATTAAAATATAAACATACATTTATGTATGTATTTATGTATTTTCAATCAAATAAAGACTTCAGTTCAACTTGCTGATTTTTACACTGCGGCAGTTAGGCGGCAATTATCTCCTGTCACTCACAGCTATGGAGAAACGTGATTTTATCTCGCAATAAGCAATATTCTTAAAATCATTGATATTTTTCTTGTTTCGATAAGAGCATAAAGGTAATGTATGAAGCAATTTGTTTTATTGTTTGTTTCTGAATTTCAAAAACCAAACTCTAAACTTGAAATCTAGATTTTTTTTCTTTTACATAGATAGGGAAAAAAACATGCATAAAACGCGTTGCCTTTACATTTTAAATTTTCAAAAATACCGGATAATAAATTGAATAACCAGAGTTCCCAGGTTAAAAATATATTTAATTTGTAATATTCCTCTTTTGGGAAATGAATTACACATATTCAGGGATGTGATATTACTTATAAAACGTATTGATAAGATGATAACAATATTCATAACTGTATTTGTATGTATCTTCAAATCCTATACAAAGTCAAAAATCACCAGATAAAGCTCCCAAATCTATAGAAATTTGGAGTTCTTATTATTTTCGAAGTAATTTCCCATGCATTGATATCCATACCCAAACACGAATAACATGTAACAACCCTCCTATCTCAACGCACAATCAACAAACCCGTCCTCATCCACAAGCGCATTCCCATCGTCCTCCACCAGCGGAGCCTTATCGTCGTGGTGGGTCTTGAACCTGTGATACGCCGCGTACAACCCAATCAACACCACACTCAGCCCCAGCAGCACCCCGAACGTTATCAACCCATTCCGCACCGAGTTATCCTCCTTCGGTGGTTCGCGCCACACCACCTCAGCAAAGTACCAATCACTGAACGGAGCCGGTCCGGCCAACGAAATGACCCGCACCCGGACCATGTACTCCCCGGCGGTTAAATTACCAAACACGTACCGGCCTCCAACTTGTTCGTGCTGTAACCGAGTAATGCACTCGCGACGTTCAACGGAAACCGCTTGGGCTATGGATTTAAGTTCGATGTTGTACGCTACGACGGCTCCGTTAACAAGGATCGGTTCGGTGAAGGTTAGCACGATGTTTGATGATCCTTCGGGTTGTTTGATGACCGTTAGGGTTAGGGTGCCCACGACGGGGGACGGCGCCGTACGATCCGAGTAAATGCTGTAGGCGCTGCAGAACTCAAGCTCATCTGCGCTGCAGGCAAACAGCTGAAACGTGTAGTACGTGTAGGGAAGCAGGTTGGATACGGTGAACTCGCCGAGAGTGGCGTCGAAGCTGTGGTTGTGGACACGGTTGACCAGCTCGGAGTCACGCTTGGCGCGGTGGGGGGTTACGACAGGGTTTTGGGAGTAAGGTCCTTCCAGAAAGCTGTACATCTTCTGCTGAAACTCGTCTTGGAAGAAGGAAGGTTGATTTGCTGTGGTTGAGCGCTTTTTTCTGGACATATCCGGGACATTGGACATGAAGTCGTTCCCGGTGCAGCACTGCTCGGCCGTGCAAGTTTCCGATAAAGTTTTGAACACGTCACCGTCAGATTCGTCATTCTCAAAGTCATGCGGATGTACGCAATAGTTGCGTTGATCAAGGAGAGCACGCTCGTCCGGCTGAATGAAGACGTCCACCATGAAGCGTTTCACGAGCCGAACTTCGGACGTCAGGATTTTCCACGAAAACGTTATCGAGTGATCGGTTTTGCGGACCGTGTAAACCGTTAGAGGTTGGGTTGGGCGATCGATTTTGGTGACGAAATACTTCACATCGGATTGGCCGATCCGCATGTCCGTGGTGGTCGTGTTCGTTGGACTGTCGTCGGAAATATAGGTCTTTACGTAGTACGCATAGCGGGTGCTTGGTTTGAGCCCGGTTAGATTGTAGCTGTAATAGGCACCTTCCGAGACGATTTCCTTCATAAGAACCAGCTTCGATTGCCAGCTGTACTCGGAACAAATGTCACGGCCATCGTGCGGGGATCGTTTGAACTCCGTGGCTGTGAAGTAAATTATGAATCCCACCAACTGTTGCTTTTGTTGAGGACGATATTTGGTCCAAGAGATGGTAACGTTTCTACTGCTTAAAACTGCAAACCGTATCACAAGTGGAACCACGTTGCAGGACTGCATGAAGCCTAACGTGTTACGATCGATCAAATCGTTTGTACTATTGTACATCGTAATACCTTGGAGAAGCCGGACTTGGGAGTAGCAAAGCAGTGGATTATACACAAAATACATGCTTCCCGCCAACAATCTTAGCGAAGACTTGAACTCAAAGTTCCACAGCTTTTGAAGATTCGCATTCTCATACACCATCAAAGAATAATTGTCATTACCAAGGTGTAAGCCGTGAATAACGGCCAGGTTTTCGAGAAAATCCAACGAAGACAACGTGTTTGAACGATACACCTTCAAGTATCCCATAATTTCCTCAATCCCACCGAGGTTCTCCCTCAGTTCCTCCAACACATTCGGATGATCATCGAGCAGCCGGATCTGCAGCGTACCGTTGATGATTGTACATCCAGCCAGCTGAACGGCATCCGATAGATACATAACCTGCATTCCCTCGCAAATCTTTGGACATCGATTGTGGCACGGATAGCACGTGTGGTTAGAGAAATCCGCATCCACCTGTTCCACGTTGTCCGGGCTATACCCCGCTGGACATTCATCCAAACATTCCCCGCGGAAGACCAATCCACCCCGGTTGATGCACTTTTGCTTGCTGATGCACCGTAGACTGTAGTGGAACAGCACTCTGTAAAAATTTCAACTGAATCAACGCACCGAGGACTTTGACCACGGAACCTACTTGTCCGGCGAACACTTTTCCACGCAGCGCCTGCCTTCTTTTGGCCCTCGACACACGTAACACCCTTCGGCTGTGCCGTTGTAGCAACCACCCAGACACAGCTCGTGGCACTTGTACTTGGGTAACTTTCCTGCTGAACAAACACCGCTTAAGTAAAAAATCATCAACTTCATGCAATAGATCGGGGTGCGTACCACGTGCTCAGTGCTGATGCGCATGCCATACAATTCTAGCCTGACGTGTACCTTTGTAGCTATACCCCGTGTGGAACTTCTGGCAGCTTAGATTCGTCCAGCAGAACGGCTTCTCACACCCGGGACATTCCGTCTTGTTGCACGTCGCGCTGTTCTTCTGGAACATGTTCAGATCGCGGCTCGTCTTGTTCACACTTTGCGTGATGCTGGCCCAGTCAATCTAAACTAAGGGATAAATCAACCGGACGGACTAAACACAACACCACCGGGAGTTACCGATTTACCTTGTCGGTGTAGCAAAGATTCGGGCACCACTGGCTGTAGACGAAGCCCCGCTGGATGGAGTACAGATTCTTGAGACCGATCTGCGATGGGGTAAATTTGGTAAGTATCGAAAAAGATTGCTCCTTGCTTTGATACCGACCTCGTGAAAATCTCGCAGATCGTAGAATATCAGCGCGTAGTTGCCGATCAGTTTTTGTCCCCGTATCATCATCAAGTTTGGGAACATGTCGCGCAGCGTGACCAGGTTGAAGACGCGGAAAAAGAGGATAAATCCGGTTACCTCCCTACAATAACATGCACAATGGATTTAATTTGATGCACTGTTTTATGGCTTCATGGTCGAGCCTGGCTTCTGTGCATCGCCTTTGAAGAAAATGGCAACACTCTACAAGATTCTTTCATGGCGATCAGCACAGCTAAAAAAGTAGTAATCCAGCTGCGCGTAAAAGGCCAGGGTGTAAAATAAATATTGCATTATTTTATGCAATTTTATGTGATTTTACACCCTGAAATATATCTCCCATCAGTATGGGAAACCTACTTGACCGAAATGTCAAGCACATATATGCGTTTATCCTAACGGCTCTTCGTCGGTCTTATGGCCGAGCGGGCTAAGGCGCCAGTCCTTACTGTTGGTGCTGGGTTTGAATCCCGTCGGTTGCAACTTTTTTTGTGTTTGCAAAAATTGTGCATGCAGTGTGTAATATTAAGTGTTTATTTTGACGAAGGTGATGTGCATGCTTTTGCATGCGATTTTACCATCGGATTATTTGCTGTGTAGGCCATTTGAGTTGTTGTTAATTCATTTATTTCTGGCAGCTTTAACCTTCTTGGTCATTTGCTGCCCGGGCCATTTGAGGTTATGTTGAAAATCACCCTTTTTTGTAGTTGTCTGAAAAGTTTTTTTTAGAGTTCGTCGGATGTCCTCCCCATAGCATCGAAGCTCGGGAGGCATCGAAAAGCGGTGTCAACAGGTATATATAGCGAAAAACAATTATCGGACTAACATTCCTCCCTTTCGTTGAACTGCAGGCTTCGTGGGAGGGCGCCGGTATTGACTAATAAAGTCGGGGTCTTCTGGGGTTAAACAATGGACCGGTAGTTGGCTCCCACTGATCATTTACGATTCATTGTTCAACTTCAGCTGATCTGTCAATAACGGAGTCGGAGTCATAGCTCATTGGCAGTCAACCATGTTCATGCTCATGCAAACTTTACAATTTTCAAAACCAAACTATGGTCCCTGAAACTGGGCCGAGTGGTCCAAATCCTGACAAAATTTGAACAGCAAAAGCCGAGAAAATCAGGTGCATATTTTTGATCAAAATCTCCACACACACACATACAGAAGTTTTTTTTATATGAGCAATAAAATACAATAAATTTGAACACAAAATAAGAGATATCTTTAATCTCTTAAAATCCCTTGAAAATTTGAAGAAATAAAACCACGCTCCATACAAAAAGGCGAAATTTACAATTTTATTTATTGGCGGGAAATACATTGAAAATCAATTCTGTCGATTAGAGCGTGTTCAGGGAGCTCAAATCTATCATACTTTGATACAACTTAAACGTTTACAAGCATCAACTTAAAAAAATATGAGCTTTGTAAGCTAGGCCTCAGATAAAAACCATTAGACAACCTTGATGTAACTAAAACTATCGTTCCGCTTGAATCACTTTTTGATATTTGTTTCTTGAAATAATATTGATGGGAGTGTTTAATTTCAATTTCTAATTTTTAGAATCATTTTTTTCAAAATCTTTAAAACCTAAAAATTAAAAAAATCAAGATTTTAGAAATTGAATAAATTGTTTGATGTGTAAAATTTTACAATTTCTTTATTCTTGAATTGATAAATTTAAAAATGTTTAAACAAATCAAACAAAGAAATAAAAAAAATCGAACGGTTAAAATCACTTTAATTTTTTAATTTGAAATTGAAGATCCATACACGATTCTGCGAGGTCTTTGCACATTTTTATATAGTTTTCCGATTTTTGTTTTATTGTGAAATGTTAAAAATTTGTTTGGTTGATTATCACCTTCTATTTTGAGCAATTTAACAAAAGTAATGTGTAAAATTGTGAAATTCAACAAAAACTAAAAAAAAATCACCAGTTTCTGATGTATCTACTATTTTTTTGACGCAAAATCTGTCAACATTCCCATTTTTTTTTTTTACTGTTCCTAGATTCCCTAGAACTAATTTTTTTCCGCTATCTTATTTTGGATTATTGGTAGTAAGTTGGTAGTTAGTCCCGCCCGTGTGGATCAATCGGACCGCGCACTGGACTAACAATCCAGAGGTCGACGGTTCAAATCCCGCGGCGGGCGCTCTAAAATTCTTTGTGTAAATATGGGTATTCGGCGCCGTCGCTCCGTGCCATACTTTCAAACACTTAGGAGCCCAGGGCGGCGAAGTCCTTGTAGATAAAAAGGAAGACACTAGTGGTTGGTACTTGCAATGGTGGCCGACAGCTATTAAGTCAACTTCGTTTTTCGTTAGTAAAATATTGGAAATATTCATTTGGTAATGAAACGAATTAGACTACAATGAAAGCGCTAAGAACTCAAACTTAATCTCAAGCAAAATTAAAAAAAAAAAATCATCAATCGAAAAAATAATTTATGTTTTGCATTCCTCACCTCAATGAGGAAAGGCTATAAAATCACTTGAAAAATGAACTTCTTAACTCTCTACTGCCCAATTTTTTTTTCGATTTTTTTTTTATTTTTCCCTTGTTCAGGAGGTCATTTTGAGCAACTTTTGTTCTACGAAAAACTTTACTCCTCTTGTTTTATGTTTTTCTTGTTTTATTTTAAGAATTTTAAATTGCAAGCCCAAAATATTGAAGATCTGACAACTCTATCAAAAATTGTAAGTACTTTAGTGTTTCAATACATTTTTTTGAGGCCGGATCTCAGATATTTTGATAAAAAAATAAGTGTTATTTATACACTGTTTTGAGGTTGTGTGGTTTATTCACTTTATGAATGCGAGGAAGGCACCAACCACCTAAAGGTGGATTAAGTAACATTTTTATTGAAACTTTAGTATAGTTTTGGAAAAAATATTTGGTATTTTATAATTTAGAATGACGAACTGAATCAAACGATCGCTTGCAATACTTGGGATGAACACTTCATATGGTCGTAACAAAGAATTTAACAATAGAGATGGACATTTCTCACGGTAATGAAGCGAACACTTTCCCCAAGTCGGAGTTGACTCGGTGCACTGTTACTGTTAATTGATATATTTTTCATCTGTCGCAAATATTTGATTCCTACTTTAGTGTTTTGCGGAATGCGGAACTCATTCTCCGTTCCAATGTCATGATTTTTACGTGTATACACAAAAAAATATAATTCTATACGTCTATTTTCCTTCTTTGTTACACAATTATAAACACAAAACAGATACGAGTTAGCTTAAAGTGTGTTATAGTTTATAGATTAAAAAAAACACAGTTTCCTAATAACTTATTTATATGACATACAAGATAGGGGGCACTTTGCAGCGTTCGACGGATAGGCCTAAGATTTCAAGATTCTCGGTATACTTTTTTCTTCTTTTCAAAACAAAAGACAAACATTATTAAGTAGAAGAGGGGGAGAGCGTTTTCTAATATTAGCAAATGGTACATGTCTGTAGTATCACATTTATACTTATGAGTAAAATGGTTAGTGTTGTTTGGAAAGTGGGCTTTAATACAAAAGAATGAAAGGTTTAGAGAGAATGTGGAATCGAGGTTGCTGAATTATACTTAAGTCTGTTGTTTGTTTTTATTCAGGTTTCGGGTTTCAATCTCCTACGGTTTGCTTATTCGATACACGCGAAAAAAAGCTGTGGAATATCTGCACTTGATAAGTCTCTTTTCGTTACAATTTCTGGTGAAGCATGGGTTTTCTGTCTTGTTGTTTTGTTACATATTTATATTTAAACTATTTGTATCCTAACGAAATCATGCGAACAAAACGCAAAAAGATTCCTTGTTCCTTTCATTTTCGGTTTTTTTTTTGGATTTACCTTAGCTTGTCGAACCTGTACTCGGCAAAATCCTCCTGCGGAACTCGCTCGATCAGCACCAGCTGCAGAAAGCCGGTGATGACGGTGCAGTTCTTGATCAGTGCCAACCGTGCCAGATTGTTTCGAATGTCCACGTTGTGGCAGTTACGTTGCTCATCATCCGTATACTCCGGATCCACTACGAGTTGCTTCTGTTCTTCTGCTACATCTTCTACCGACGAGGACTCCAGCAGTGGCATTGCGAAAAATAGCAGTGCCACTGGAAGGAGCCGTCCTTTCGCGATCATAATTACTACTCTTTTGATTATCCAATCACTTTAGCCCTTCGCGATACGTTCCGCATCCGAATGCCGAAGAATAACTAGATTTCACTTGCTCTCTTCACCGTGTGCTTTTAGCTACAAAGGCAATCTTTTCTTCTTGAGGGAAAATACGCGAAAAATTAGAGAGTCCCGAACCTCCCGACGTCTGAAACAGAACTAAAACGACGGTTCGAGCCACCTCAGCGGTGGTCAATCATCCGAATCTCCGAATCGAGAAGCAATTACCCACAGCTGCTGCTGATACGTGCACTAATTGAGTTAAATTTGTAGTCAGAGAAGACCCCCCATCAGGGAAAGGTCACTGGGTCTTGGACGAGCGCAGCGCAGCACAGCACACCTCAACTGGTCGAGACGAATCGGGGCGATGTCTGGTGGGCTGCATCTCTCGTTCGAAGCCGGTGTCAATTGAGGTGACTGTCCGCGCGAGTCGCCGCCGCTGAATTGAGTTAGAGTTGTTATTCGATTTGTGATTTTTAGAGAGTTGGGAAGAATTTCTCTTCAGAATTTCAATTTATTTGAAAAATTGTCATGAAAATTTTTAGGTAAAACTTGCGTTTTGACAAGAAAGCTAACTTTTTTTAGTCTAATTGGAAAAACTACTAAACTGTCAAAAAGTGCAAGTTTGTTTGTTGGTCATAGTCTAATACCTGCTTAACTGTGGTCCGCTTGGAACGAGCTGTCACAAGATGATAAGTTTCGTCCAATAAGGCCACCGAGCTGATTCTTCAAATTAAATTTAAAAATCAATTTTAAAATTTGTGTCATTAGGCTTAAAAAATAAAGCTATATCGGTGACCAAATGACAAAACAATATTTTTAGAATTTTAGAATTGTACGGACCTTACTCACAGGGTGACCACTCAAATCCCATTTTCAAATTCCCGACTTTTTGCCGACTTTTCCAGGATTCAAATAATAGGCATTTCTTATCTAAAGAATGATTTGAAACAAAAAACTCTTTATAAAAATTCAATATCAACCATCGATAAAATATCTAGATGATCTATAACAAATCAATCTATTGACAACTTTCGTAAAATCAGAAACTTAATTATTTTTGTTCAGTTGGTTAAAAATTATTTTACAAAGTTCCGTTTTCTTATTTTGAAAATTTTTATATTAGTTTTTTTTTATTCAATGTTGATTTAAATAGTTGTCAGTATTAAACGGTTTGAATAGTTTTTTAATGAAAAATTCATCTTTCACCACTTATTTTATGCTAAATGTTTAAAGAGACAAATTCTTTAACATATTTTCAATAACATAAATAAAATTACCTGATTTTTTTTTTTGCAGTTTCAATATTCAGCAATTCCCCACGAAAACAGCATGGAAAAAAACAAAAGTGCTCGGATCGGGCTCAAAATTTTTCTGGGGGTTCCCTGGCCGAAATAATTAGACCCGTATTTTTTTGTTTGGCCATTAGGGTCACCTACGCCGTGTTAGGGTGGTCTGAAAAATTGCCATTTTCGTCGATTTTAGCAAAAGCCACTTTTTTCTAAAAATCATAACTCCTTGCCATTTCAACCGATTTCAATTGTCTTATACGCAAATGAAAGGTGATAAGTTGGCCTTTCAAAGAAAAATAATAAGAAGTTTCAAAAATCTAGCCTAACATATGAAAAGGGCGTATGAAACATTAAAATGCCGTTATGACGGTGTCTGGACCAAAGAGCCTATGTCTGGAAATATTTTTATCGGATTTCCCGGATATTTTTATGTAACATACTAAAAAATGGGAGGAGTTCGTTAACAGGATTCCGAGATATAATTTTTTGAAATTAAAATCCGTTTTTTTCAACGCGCCGCGCGCAAAACCGGAAAATGACGAAATCGGCAAAAAATCAACTTTTTTAAATAAAACTGCGATAACTTTAAAATTTCAGCGATGACCTATACATGTCTGGGTACCAAAAGTTGCGTCTTTTAATTACGAAAATAACTTTTTTCCATATTTTCATTCAACAACAACGAGTGGATTTTTTTTAGTTTTCAGATAACCAAAATCAAGCTTTATCAATAGTAATTTACCAATACTCACAAAATGTTCAAGGAAAACATTTGTAAAAAAAAATATTGGAAATGAATTAATTAACTTAGTCAAACAATTAAAAATATTTACCACAAAAAAAAAACAAACTCCAAACTCAAGTTTAAATCATTTTTCAAACATTCAATCAATGTGACAAAATGAAACAGAATCATAACTTTACGCTGGCCATAATCGTTAAAATTAGGCTCTATTTTTATATTAGTTTTTCATTAACTTTGTTGTTGTTTTAAGATAGATGTCCTTTTGTATGATATACAAAAATAATAAAAATCTTTAGTTTCATAACATATAACATGAATATCTATGTCAAATGCATCCAATATTTATTAGGAATTTTAATGTCTTAAATAACCGCTTCATTCTCAAATAAATTGAAATAGTGAAAGAAACCTAAAATTTATGGTAAATTCCCAAGGAAGAATTGAGTGTATTTAAATTGAAAATTATTCAAAATATTAAAATAATTTTCAAAAGAGTATACTTGGGATTACCGACTTTTTGACAAAAATCAGAAATTCACGACTTTTTCCCGTTTTTTTTTTCGGATTTTTGGGAATTCCTGACTTTTTCCCCGACTTTCTTGATTTCACGACTCGAGTGGCCACCCTGCTTACTCCCAACTTAAGCGGTATATGCACTTTGGAAGGAATCGGTCAAATTTCAAATGGGCAGCAGCGGCAGCGATACAAGCCAGAGAGGGTGGCTGTTCGTAAAGCCTTTTCTGGTCCCTTTTCTTGGGAGGTGCGTATTGGCCCTTTATTAAAAATGGAAATTGAACGAAGAAAATACCGTACTTTTCTTTTTTCCTAAAAATCTTCTAACTCTTGGTAGAATTAACCAATGTTGACGCTTCCGGTTGCAAAATATCCTGAATTTTCATATTTTTTTTCGACTGTTGGAAAAGGGAATAAAGGTCCAAATTTACCAGAGATATCCCAAATTCCGTTGGGGTACCTCGGCCCTCCGATGTGGGTTATATAGATACTGATTACTTTTCCTGTCATTCTCGCATGACGAAAAGGCCTACTTTTCTCTACTTAAAAATAAAAGAATCGAAAAGTAATACTTTTTAGCACTCAAATGGGTACTGAAAAGTTGAACTTTTCAGCACTTGTGTCGAAAAGTTATACTTTTCAATATTGTTTTGATTTTATCGGTGAATTGACTAAACACATAGACAATTGACTTAAAATTCCATTCAAAGGGTGTTTTTCGTAATTGCAAAAAATGTTGTATGGAACTCGTTGCAAAACTTGTTTTTCAGCACTCGTCGTATTTATCTAACGAGGTTTACCTGAAAAAATCTTCTTTTTGCAACTTTTTGCATAAACTACTCTTTTAAAAATTAAAGGTTTCAGTACTCTCATTCTCACGTATTTTCCCACAAGATTCACATTTCTGAGGAACAATCTCCACAATGTTATTTAAACAATGCATTCCTACACTTTCTACTGACGATTAAAATACCGGCATGCTTGTTTGATTCTTCGATTTCGATACAAAAAAAAACACAATAACTATTCCTGACATTTTGTATTGAGAGGGGAGGGTTTCTAAGGTTCTGATTGTCCTGCACGTCGTGTCCACAGAAAATAAAAACTATGGATCTGCCCGCACTCCAGGCCACGCTTAAATAGTGTTTTATTTTTCCTAAATAAAAATATCTCTTTTCCTCGTTTAAATATATATCATTGTGTGTACACCATCTACAGAAAATCTTACTTAAAAACCAAAAAAAAACGGAATTAAATCGAACAAATTTACACTGCCTTCCGAACTCGCACTATATATTGTACATACGCTCTGCCCTCCTGTTTCGTTCCTTCTCAGAACCGGGGTCCCCGCGGTCGGGAGATGTGACTGTGGAACTGCTGCGAACCGTACTGCGTGTACGAGGGTGGTCGCGCTGCAAAGATCGGGGGGGGTTTTGGAAATTACTACCAAGTGTTCGCGTACAAAAAGTCACACTCTACACAACGACACGACACTACGGGGATTAATCAACTCGCCGGAACATGGGTTTTCGCTCCTCTGGTTGGCGCGGTTTGTTAGCTAGGTTTCATTTTGCGTTTAGTATCTTTTGTTTTTGGTTTTAAATTTTTGGTAGTTTACCAGCACCTCAGGATACACGGGAAGGATATTCGGGAGGAACGCGGGTGGAGTCGCTCTCATCACCTGTGGTCCACACGCACTACAGAACTACAAGCAAAACAACGGGTTAATGATACAGACGACCACCTGTTTAATTTTTTTTCGGGCATGTCGATCTATGGTTTCGAAGCTACACTGTTTTTTGTTAAGGAAACTTGAAAGCTAAAATATTACGTTTATGGGAAATCCTTTGCGATTCGATTGTCGATACCTTACCTGGAATTATGCTGAAATGTCGTTTTCAATTGACAGGGAGAATTCGATAGAAATGAACCCAATGAAACGCAACACTTGTGCAACATGATGGTAAATGTGTCATAAATAGATTTATATTTGTTATTTGATTCGGTTTTGGTTTTGTTAGTTCTTCACAGACATAAAGATCTCTCAACAGCAGTATATCTTTTTAATTATAGTAATATATTTGTATTTTTGGAATTAAATATATAGAGCTCGTACCTTTTTCTTCGCTAATCTCTATTTTCTTAATAATATTCTTTTGATTATTAAGATGTGTCTAGTTGCTAGTTGATAAGCCGAACTGGCCAGAGATGTACATTTGTCCCACGTACATTTTCAACGAGTAGTTATTTCTAAGTCCAAACAACAAGGGATCGGTTCTGTCTGTGTTTTTTTTTTTATTTGGTAAAAGCGGTATACGCACTTCGGAAGGAACCGGTCAAGAAAAAAATCAAATGGGCAGCAGCGGCAGCGCAAGCAAGTCAGAGAGGGTGAAGAAAAGCCCCAAGAAATCGCTCTCTCTCCTTTGTTCTGCTGTTCGTAAAGCTGTTTCTTGACCCCTATCCTTCCGAACTGCATACTAGCCTAAAAGAAGTAATTTGGTCCGAATACTTCAAAGGATACAAAACTTCACATGGGACAACTGTGCATTTATGAGCAGTAAGCGGTTATTTGAAACACATCTAGTATAGTGTTGAAACTCGTACTTTGAATTTCTTTCTCTGGGAGGATACTCATTGCATTTGGCTGGCCACGGTTTGATTTGAACAAGATATTTCTCTTGTCAGGAATTAAACGATTTGTTTTCAACTGTTCAATACTGGGAACGCAATAATGCTATTAAATTAAGAAGATTTTTTTATTCTGATTGAACGTCTCGAGTGCGTGTCAAAAAATCAAAATAACATATAAGAACATTCAATGTGACCGAATATTAACATTCTAAAAAAATGACTAAATCTTGAGAGAAGATTCGAATTAAGCGGAGAAAATTACAAAGAAAAACATGTAGTTGGATTTTTTTAATTGATTGATATCTTTTGGAGGAATATTATGATCACTTTGATATAGAGGTGGGCAAAAAAAGAGCGAGCCGCTCAAAGAGCCGGTTCATTAAAAAGAGCGAACGAACCACGGCTCACAAAAAAGAACCGCGGTTCTTTTTTAAACTCCGGTCTTTTAAAAGAACCGGTCTTTTGAGAACCGTTCCGTTGAATGAATTTTCAACAAATTGTAGTGTTAAATTTGTTTTTGAGAATTGAAAATATAATTTCAAATATTTCAATGCTAATAAAAAATATCCCAACATTGTTCCTTGGTGTACTTTTTTCGAGTACCGTCATCAGGGGTGACATTGGGTCATACAAATTTTGGCATTTTTGTATGACTCAATCTCCCCCATACCCAATGTCACCCCTGATGACGGTACTTTAGAATAAAAATAGGCAGGTTAAAGAGGGACTATTTCCCGACATTTTCAGAGCTGAATCGTCATATTTCATTGGATAGCAACTTTCTCACCAATATATAATTGAAGACTCACCAAGCAATATTTGAAAACAACTGAATAGTTTTCAAGCTCAAATTTTAAGCTTCCTATTTTTTTGAAATTCCAAAAGTAAATGATTTTCTAAACAAAATTATGAAACTTTTCATTTTACTATTCGTACATTAAAGTATTACCCGAATACGAATTTGAGCATTTCAAATGGCTTACCTTATAAATTATTACCAGAGAGATTAGAGATTTTGGAAATAAAGTAAATCCTCTTGCCCGAATAAACTCATAGACTTTATAGTTCAAATCAAAATGTAGAAAAGAGATAACAGAATATTTTCTCTAAATAAAATATCAGCATTAGTTCAATTTTGGCAGAGATAAACGCAATTTTAAAATTAATAGCAATTTCTCCAAATTTAATTTTAGATTCCATTCAATTATTCGAACATTTAGGTTCGAGTAGAAATGTTGACATAGAGACCGCTAAGACCTATGGTTTTCAAGGGCATCTTCTCGTTTTTAGTCATTTTTTCTGATTATTTATATAATTCTAATGTTAAATAGCTTTAAAAATCGCACCATGCTTAACATAACATTTTCATCCTTATTTTGAAAAAGAGCGAAAGAGCCGTTCAAAAGAGCGGCTCTTTTTAATGAGCGAACGAAAATGAGCGGCTCCTAAAAAAGAGCGGTTTTGCCCACCTCTATTTGATATATTTTTACACAAGATCAAAATCCATATTTTCATAATTTTGAATTTCTTTTTATATGGGATAAAATCCGCAACTTTTAAGCCATAGAAAAGTACCTATTGATAAAAATTTGTCGCCGAGTTAGGATTCTTTGAAAAAAAATGTTTTTTTTTTTGGAAAATTTAAATTTCGCTCGATTTTTTTTATCAATTCTAAGACCGTTGCAAATATTTTTTCAAAGTTTAATGAAAATAGAAATCAAATCAACTGAAAACAATTTAAAATGCATTTTTCCGCATTAATAATCATATTAAGGGCTGGATTGAAAAATATTTGGATTTTTATGGAATTCCAATGCAAAAACTTTTTTTTGTCGCAAATAATAACATTTCGTCAATACATAGATATTTTAGAAACTAATGATTGCAAAACAACTGGACACAGTGTTGGTACTCTCGCGCTCTCGCGAGAAAAATACCTCTCTCTCGAGTTCTCGCCGCGAGTCTCGAGCTGCCGAGAGAAACTCACCGATTGCCCGTGCTCTCCTCCGCACGCGAACGGGCTTTCTCGCGAGCCAGAATAGAGTTATCTACGTGCGCATGTGTTGCGTGTACGCACACGAAAAAGATTGAGGTTAAATTTTGTACCCTCCAGCAAACCGAATGGCGTGCTAGTGTGCGTGAGATCGGACTTAGATAACTCTATTGGTTCGCATTCATAACCCTGAAACCAAAATAGAGTTATCTAAGCCCGCTCTCACGCACACTAGCACGCCATTTGTTTTGCTGGCCGGTACACAATTTAACCTCAATCTTTTTCGTGTACGTACACGCAATACATGCGCACGTAGATAGTCATATTGCTAGCTTAGGACGAACGGATAGCACGAGGCGCTCGCGAGTGCTCGCGGCGAGAGCGAGAACGCGAACGAAAATGCGAGCGCGAGCGAGAAGAGAAAAGTACTACAAGTTCTCTCCCTCGCTCGCGAACGAGAAATGCTTTCCTTCTTCTCGTTCAAATTCCAACACTGACTGGACAGGTGTAAAATGCATTTTAAAACACTTTTTTTTATTCAAATGTTGAAATCATGGCTCGTAAATACAATTTTTAAACTTTTTTATTTTTTGTCCCGCCCCTCGACTTTGGTCAGAGTCGAGAGACATAAACTTCAAAAAATATTTGCAACGGCCTAACATTGTAAAAAGGTCAAATATTCAATATTACGCCCTTTTGAAATATTGGAAATACTTCTAAAATTTGAAAAATATTTTTTAAGGGACCAAGATTTCACAAATGTTTAATTTTAAAGTTTTAACATTGAGAACAGGACTGTTAATTTCTGAGATATTGGCTTTTAATGGTCCAATTTTCAATGTTTGGATATGACTTGAAAAACACCAATTTTCTTGTTTCTTCTTCTTTTATTCGCTGTATTTCAGCAACCAGAGGTCCAATCTTCCCGTTGGGACATAAACCTCAAAAAATATTTGCAACGGCCTAACTCTTCGAAAAACAATATTTTCAGGAATGGACAATCATAGACACTATTTTAAAAAATCGAAAAACGGATTTTTTGAGTTCAAAATTAAACTTAAAAAAAAACTTTTCTATGACTAAGACATACCAGCTGCCTTGTATGGCGTCATCCATAAAGTATGTCACGCTCTAGGGGGGGGAGGGGGGGGTCTGAGCAAGTGTGACATTGCATGTTATAAGTATACGAAAAGCGTGACAAAGGGGGGGGAGGGGGGGTAAATTTTGGCTGATTTTAGCGTGACGTACTTTATGGATGAAGCCTTTGAGAGAACCAATGATATAAAATTGCTAGAAAAGGTCACCAAAAACATTGAGCCAAATAAAAAAAAAATACACAAAAAATAGAAATGAACGAAATCGATCGATTTCGTAGAGAATTGTTGCGTGGCTGTCCAATGTATTTTGGTTATGTCGTTATTTTTTATGTACTTAGCAAGTGTTTTTAAATTTAAATTATTGATAAAATTCGTTACATGTGAACGCAATCAACTTCAAAATAAGCCAAAATATATAAAATATAAAATATATTTAAAAAACAATACATTTCACCGACCAGTTTCGAAAGAATTTGATTAGTAAAAACAATACATTAAATTAACCAGTTTTTTTGTAAATTTAAGTGGAAATCATGTGCTGGAATTGAATAGTACCTTAACTTAAGATCGGAATGACTTTGTAGAGCACAAAAAGCTATTTTTCAAAGTTTGAATTTGCTAAAGAAACGTTACTTTGATGAAAAACAATTAAAGTTAATGCTTTGGTCACAGTTGGGATATCTAATCATTGAAATTAACATTTTGGCATGTGGTTTCAGTTAGTTCCATCATTTCCGGTTCACATCAGTCTTGGAGTAAGGTGCAATCGTGGCGAGTTGTATCACTAGCACACAGGGCTAAAATCTATTTTTCGACTAAAACAGACTTGCTAGAGACTTTGGTTGAAGGTGTGTAAAAGGGTTAAAAATATATATATTTTTATTTTATTTTTGGTTAACCTTCTTTTAAGTTTGATTTATCTTTCTGTTTGTGTACAGTTTTGCGTCTTGTTAAATCTTGTTTGGCAGAGAGTTGAAACATGGAATCAACATTCCACTTTACTTTAGACATCCATATGTGAATCAACGATAACAACAATATCTTAATTTACCGTCAATTTTGGAACAAATCCACGAATATCAATACACTTGCTTAAATGAGAATGATTGTTTTGAAACATATTAAATCCCCCGAAACGTGCTCTTGGAATGACGACACCACACCAACATTATTCGCCTAGATCAAACAGTAGTTTTAGACGTCGGTAGACAGCGTTTCAGTGACGTCGCGCTCGACCGACTCACACCCGTCGTCTTCCTCGTCGTCGACGTCATCCACCGAGGTCTCCACGAGCAGCTCTGCAAGAAGACGGAAAGACACGCGGTGTGTTGTGGTTCAGCATACTGTTGAACAGCCACATTCAACATGCTATTTACCATTGAGTCATGCGGTCACATAAGGGGGTGGGGGGAGGTGTGATGGTAACCAAAGATTGTGGGTGAACAAATTATTCACAAACGTTCCTACGGAACGGGAACGAAATTCACGGATAATGACTAAACCTAAAAACAAATTCGGCAGGCAATCGACAATCGCATTCACAAAGGATCAACCAAAAATTGTAGAAAGGGGAAAAAGCATGCAACATCTATCGTAGAGATCTAGCTATTAGAAACACCAATTACGTTTGGAGCAGGACTTACCAGGAGCGGCATTGCTGAGCACCGTCACCGAGCTGCTCTCGGCGGACAGGTCCAGGCTCGGTGGAAGCGGTGGCGGGGGCTGTTGCGGCGGGGGCTGCTGCTGGATCACATCAACGTGCTGCTGCTCGTGCATTCGAGCTGGAATGGCCGGCGGGAGATTGCTGGCGTTGGGCGAAGGTGCACCGCTGTTGGCCGCCGGTTGCTGCTGGTACATCGGTGAGATTGCGTTGACGCCGGGCGGCACGTAGCCGGGCGTGATGGGCGAGATTCCGACCGCGGCGATGATCCGCGACGAGGAGCCAAAGTTTTGGTGCGGGGTGGGAAACGAGGACAGGACCGAGGTGCTGTTGCCGGTGATGCGCCGGTGGGCTGCTTGGGCTGCAATGGGAGGGTTAGCACGCATTCTAAAAAAAAAAAAAAAACGCGGAGTTTGAACTCACCATAGTTCGGTGGACTGCGGAATGAGCTGCTCTCCGGTGGGAGCTCCATCGGTGGCGGCAGTTGACTAGGGGAGTCCACGGAGCTTTCCAGTATCCGGCTGGACATGACGACCGAGGGCCGCCCGTTCGGGTACATCGACATGGTCGCGTTATAGTTGGGTGGATTGGGTAGCATGTTGGATAAGTGAATTCCGCTGCTGGAAACCGCATAGCTCGGATGAGTATTCGGGTACGGCTGATGGGGTTGCGGAGGTCCGGCGCCGCTGCCACAGCACTGGCCACCGCCGCCACCACCGGAAGTGGCGGCAGCAGCGGCGTGCGCGGACGGACTGATCGAGATGCCCGCGTGATGATGATACGGCGTATGATGGGCGTGGTGATAATGGGACAGATTGTTATGATGCACGATCTGACTATGATGATGGATGTTGTTCAACGGGGGCGGCAGAACCGACCCGACCGAGGGATGTCTGGGTTGATGAGGGCGAGTTTTGGTTTGCTCGGAAAGCGAGAGCAACTTTTTGACCGCCTGCGGCGACGCGGCCCCAAATTTTGGCGCACCGCTGTTACCGCTACCGGAACTTCCGATCGACAGGCTGCTCATCCCGATACCGAGCGCGCCCTTTTTTCCCTCGCTCGTCGAACTCGTGCTCGACGTCGTCGATAGCGTCGGGGAGGGGTACCGTTTTCTCACCTGAACGTTGTTTGGTGTGCTTCCCCCCTGCTGTTCGCATTCCAACGACAGCCGGTGCAGTTCGTCTTCGTCCGTTGTGACCTTCATATTGTTCAAATATGCCTTCACCCGTCGCACCATCTGGGCTTCCTCGAACATCTTCTTCGGATTGGGCGCGGCCGTCGATTTCTTTCGTCGCTTCACCGTGTGGCTATTAACCACCGGTTGCGGAGGCAGCATCAAGTTCCCACTCGAAGGTACGGACATCTGGTTCAGCGCAAGCATGGCCGAACTCGGCGGTTGACACTTCAACTCCAGCATCGTCAGGATGTCGTACGGCGAGTTGCACATCTGCAGCAACGTGCGCACCTCCTTCGAAATCATGCGAAGCTTTTCAAAGTTGATGAGACTCTCGATTTTCGAATCATTTCCCAAATGGATAAACGTGAGATCTTTCTTGACCACCGGGTAAAACGGAATCACCGGATGCTGCGCGTTCAGCTCGGTTTGTATCAACTGCCGATACTTGGACATGTTCCGCGACGGATCCATCAGCTCTTGCAGATCGTTAAACAACTTTTGGTACTTGGATGGAAGCTTCTCCCACGTCTGCCGCAACCGGGAAACGGCCGCATGGCCTAACCCGCTCACAATCGCAAACAAACTGTTGAAGTTCTTGCACTCCTTGCAGTGCCGCGCAATCTTGATAAACTGCTTGATAATTTTACACCTTCGCATCATATTGTGCTCGCTGCACACTTCCGTCACCACCCAGAACATTTCCCGGTTGACTAGCTCGGCAAACTTGACCAGCATCGGTTTGCCGTAGCGACTCTTCAGATTGAACAAATCGTCGATATATTCGGTGGACTCGATCTGCCGAAAGATGGAAAAGTCCTGCAGCGTCAGCTGAATCGCCAGCTCGTTCGCGTTCAATTGCAAAAAGTGAAAACAGGAAATGGAACAGGGATTAAAAGACCGCGCGATATCGTCCGGATACTACTAAGTGTTTCCTTGGTAGTATTATGAATTAAAAAGAGATTTCGAATAGAAGATACATCGAAAGTTATGCAGCTGATACAGTGTTAAAGGTGTTTTGAACCATTCCGCCCTAGAAGGACAGATATACTCGAAATGGAAATGTTAGTGATAAGGGCCGTGATATGAAAATTATTGCAGTGCCAGCTGTACCCTACTCAGGCGCCGTGGTCTCAATTGTGAAAATGCAGTTGACTTGCATCGTCTGTCCGACTTGTAAACCTTAGATGATGTGTCTCACAGATTGTAGAGGGGAGCGGCAAAATCGCGGGCATAGTGAGATAAGGGGCAAACAATACCTTGGAATTGATGTGAATCCGTACGAATGAGTTTTATGCTGGGGAGTGATGCGGATGATGGAGCACGAGATGTACGGATGTGCTTAGTTACAGTCCGATGGCGTGGCGTAGAGTGAAGTGGAAATAGGTGGTTGGTAGGAGTTAGTGTAAGATGTGAGTGAATAAGTTTAAGGGGATAAAGTTGATAAGGAAGAGGATGGAGGTTTGGATTAATGGATTTTAGGGTAAGGAGGATTGGGTGTTGTCAGGATAAATGGAAAAATGTGTGATGATAGAGATTTAATATGTTATTGGAATGATGGGGAGTAGATTTATTGACTAAATGAGGATATTAATAAAGGTTGGTTGTTATAGAGTTGGATGGAGGAGTATTAAAAGTTGAAGGAAGGAAATTATAGGGTTTGTTATAAATAAATTGATAAGGGATGTGGAAAGTGAGAGATATTTAAGAATAGGGAAAAAAGTAGTGAGAAGTTGTGGTGAATTTGAAGATAATTAAGCATTTTGGAGAAATATACAATTATTAAAGATAGAGTGATTATGTGAGTTTGTTGCTAGTAAGAGTTATTTATGGAAATTTTAGAAAAAAGTAATATTATAAGGTTTGATATTAAGGTAGTTAAAAAGATTAGTTGAATGAGAAAGAGGAATATAGGTTGTGATATATTGTGATGTACATATAATCAATTTATGTAAATATAAATAAATATTATTAAATTAGTATTGTTATTAGAGATAAATTAGTTAAAAATAATAATAAGGATTTTGAATTTATGATAATAAGGAAAGTGTTCTAAAGAGATTGAGGTAAGTTTACGGATAAAAGAAGTATGATAAGGTATAATATAATGAAATTAAGAAAGATTGTTAGTAGGAGAATTATGTTTAAATATTGAGTTTTTATACTGATATAGTGAAGGGTATTAGTGCGGGAAAAATGATTGGGTTATATAATCAAAATATATTTTATTAGGAAAGTATAAGTATAAATTTATTAGTGAATAGAAAAGGTGCAAAGAGTAAATAAAAAAATTAAAGAATAATGAAGGTAAAATTTGTTAAATGAGATTAGGATTCGTTTAATAGAGTAGTGAAATTTTTTTAGTTTAGTTAAGTTTGATGATTTAGATTAATTAGTTGTAGTTAAGAGGGAGTGAAAGTATTTATGTGGAGTATAAATGAGTTAGAAAAATTAAATAGTAAAGGACGAGAGAATTAGACAAACGTTATGTTAAAATTAAGTATCAATATTAAATTGAAGGAAATTAGCAATATTAATGATAGGGAATCGGCGGCTTGGTGCTGTATCCGATAGTAATCCGTCTGGGTGATGCACACAAACTGACAATCGTCGCACTTGGTCCTCATGATCCCGCGATGGTACAACTTATCCATCGTCGGCATTATCCCGAAACTATCCCCGATGTGCAGATACTCAATCTCCCCATTCGCGTGCTCAATCTCCACGTGCCCATTGATCAGCACGCTCCACGAGTCCAACTCCTCCCCATCGTTCATGACGATCGTGCCGGCCTTCTCGACCACGGCAAACACCATCACCGAGCACAGATCCCGCCGCACCGCGAACGTCATGTTGGTGAACGCCTTCAACTTTTGCGTAAACTCCAGCAATATTTCAATATCATCCATCGTACGGTCGGTCGGATCCTTCTCCAAGCACTCGCGCACCGTGTCGCGAACACTCATGCTCTAAAAAAAGTTAACCAAATTAACATCACAACACAAAAAGAAAGCGAAAACACTCACGTCGATGCTCTCGGCGATGTCCTCCTCGTCGGAGTCGACCACCGATTCGACCAGCCCGGACAGGTCGACCTCGTCCGAGTCGAGCGACGAGCTCGTGACGGACGTCATCGTGTCGGTTTGGCTCGTGTCGCTCGAGTGGGACAGCCGGTTGCCCTTGTCGTACAGTTCCGGTGGGATGCCGGCGGTTAGCTGGGGAAGAGAGGAGAGAGAGAAGACAAATGTTAAAAATCATGCTTTAATCACATATATTTTTATGTCAGGGTAGCCACCAGATTTCAATTATCTATTTCCCGCTTTTTTCTGTAATTCTGTAATTTCGGAATACATTCGTCCGGCTTCAGCTGAAGATTCATGCTGTCCCATGTTGCATGTTCGAGTGTAGACCTACGGAAAACCTTGCCGCGAGGAGAGGTGAGTGAGAAGTACACGAACCACCTACGACATAATTCCTCGGGCGGCCCAGGTCAACTCGAAGTTACCCCAGGCACCCCCAGTGCAGGACACATTGGGGGTAGAAAGCGGATAGATATTTCAGTGAATACAATAATTATGACAATATAGTTTCATATAATCCTTATTCCTTAATCTTACCTTTTGACACTATCAAACCTAGCAATATTACTATTGCATCTTACCATTCCCTTTTGATAGTGTCAACTTCAAACCTTCACTCATTGTGCAATTAACACATAATTTCCGCTATATTCTTCATGCGGAATCTTCGTCTAATTTCTTCGCCTTATTATCACTGAACCACGGCGCGATATTGTTCTCACATTTTTTGAGCTTCAACGACCGATTGTTATTCGCGCACTTATAAAAATACTTGTTCTGTTTCGCGGCTTTGTGAAAAATACACGTGTGTTGGCTGATACAATGACTTTTTCGGTCATCGTATGCTCGCAAGGTACATGAAAGAGAAAAAGAGAAAAAATGGGATAAGTACAATGTAAAATAAAATCGAACATTGGAACAGACTAACACAGAAAGAAAGAATAAAGAAACCTTATTTTGCAACTAGACAGAAATACCAACTTGTAACGAGAAGTTTACAAGAAAACAACTGAAGTTGTGAAATATGGGACAAGACAAGCAAACTAGAATATTTAATATATATAATAAAACAGATTGAACGTACCTTTAATCATATTAATAACAGTTATGCCCAAATTTCTTACCAATTTTTTTCAGCAGTTACATTTCTACAATAATGTATTGCGATTCCAAGTTTGAAGAATAGAGTAGTTAAAGTTTGTGAGGTAAGGGACAAGTTATAGCAATAGCAAAATAAATAGATGGATAGATTTTAGATTTTACTAAATTGTATCTTAAAAGAATAGTAAACATCTATCTTGTTTTGAAAATAGCCAATGCACCAATTGCAAACATACAGCATGTCACGTTCACACCGTATGGAGTAAATGTGATAAGCTATATGTCCACATTCGGGGCACCACCTTTTTTCAAAATACAGGAAATGATAGAAGGAAGACCCCTTCTGTATAGTGGAAGATTTCTGCAACACCTTGGATTCGGACCAGACATTTTGTCTGAAATAAGAGAGAAAGACAAATATTAAAATTGTGGTATTATCACTAAATCCTATCATCCTTTCACCCCCCAAGACATGGTCTATCCTTCGTGCCTTCGTGTCTTGGGTGATGGCGAATTCTACCTTCTTCAATGATCTTCGGACCACCTCCAACTAGAATTCACAACAGGACCTCCCTCGGCTCCAGTTTACAACATGACAGCGACGAGAACACAGCCGAATGGGAGTTGACAGTATCAAATGCATGCTATACACTTTGCTTTGTTGGATACTTACTAATAGCAAAGGGCGAGAGTCCTGCGACTCTCAGCAATCATGAATACTGCCCATTTGCCACATCTATTTCCCGCTTTTTTCGAGACCAAAAGAATTATTTACGGGTTTTTTACAACAAATAACAACGATGTTTTAAATATGCCATTTTATTATTTTTTATAACTCAAAATCAATGAAATATCGTCTTTTTTAGAATTATGTAAATTATCTCTTCAAAGGTGGGTCATTCCACCTGAAGTGTGCAAGAAAAAATGCAAATTTGAAAATTACTATCTCCGATTCTGCTCAAATTTGGCAGAGCTGTTGAGACTATCAAAACATGCAAAAATCCCAAATTTCATCCAAATCGGACCACCCACTCCATTTTTGTACCCTCCCAAAAACTCGACTTTTTGGCGATTTTTGAGCGAAACCCCTATCTTCAAACGACGATAACTCAGGAACCACAAATCTTAGAGAGTCGGTATTAGACTCAATTTTGAAGGAAATTGGACGTAGAATCCTTTTCCGTGATCAAAATTTAGATTAAAACATTTTTCTACCTGTATTGCGCAATTGAAAATTTTAAATGGCCGTATCTCAAAACAGCCCTATTTATTTTTTTAAATTTGACCTCACCATCGTAATCCCCGGCCAATTTTACATATCGACTTATCGACAGAAAGGAATATGTTTCGTTCCAGAGATATCGAATTTTAAAGTTTTAAGTATTTGAGATTCAGCTACACTCGCCGCATCTGCTAGAAGCAATAACTGCTACCTGGTTATTTATTGAAATAAGATTTCATCCAAAATAATCATTAGCAAATTAGCCCTCAGGACAGAGCAAGAACGACACGTAATACAGGGCAGAATGGAATTCCCCCAGAGCTAGCAATTGATCTTGTAAGTAACACTTAAGAAAAAGTGTACGATACATTATCGTGTTAAAAATTATGAATTAACATGAACAAAACTCTCGTGAAGCATGATTAAGGAGGAGGATTTCTGGAAAGTATAAAACTAAAAAATGTAAGAAAATCACAAAGATTAATCTGATTTATTTCCTGATGAAGATCAAATTCAGTTGTGTTGATTTCGACACCGTCCGAACAATAATATTTTTTTGTTTGTCAATCATTTCGAAATCTTGGAAGACGATACAGCTGCTGTCCACATGTATCAGAAGTATATGGTTTTGTTTTTGAAATTAAATGTACCAGAATTGAAAAAATCATCAATTATTCAGATGAAACTGGCTCACAATATAAAAAATATGATCAATCTTTCAAACCGTAAGACAGATTTTGGGGTTTTTGCTGAATGGCACTTTTTCGCTACCGCACATGGCAAAAGCTCTAGAACCCATGAGAATTATTTCATCTACTACACTCAGCTCTACATTTCTTGACTTTTTTTATTACGTCCTATAAACATATAAAAGACAATAGGTTATAGGACCTTTTTTAAAAAAAAACTCTGGATTTGTTCGTTCTCGCTTCAAATAAAAGAAGAAATAAAAGAAATAATTTAATAAAATGGGAAGAAATGAGAAGTTAGGAAAAATATAAAAATAATAGATAAATAATGATAATTTTTTGAAAATTGTATTGCAAAAACTCAATAGCATTTGCAAATAAATATTAAAAGTTCAAATTTTACTTTAGATGGAGGCGATGAAATAAATAAATTAAATTAATATGGTTCAACGACACTGAGATCAGGAAGAACAGAGCATTAAAAATTACCCAATAAACATTCCTTAAACAAAATATCGTATAAAATTATAAAAATAATTCATCTTACACAACACCAGGTAGTAATTATTGATCAGCACGACTGAGTGCTTCTAGCAGATGCGGCGAGTGTAGCTGATGTAGGTAATCTCAAATACTTAAAACTTTAAAATTCGATATCTCTGGAACGAAACATATTCCTTTCTGTCGATTAGTGATTCTTATGTAAAATTGGCCGGGGAACACGATGGTGAGGACAAATCTAAAAAAATAAATAGGACTGTTTTGAGATACGGCCATTTAAATTTTTCAATTGCGCAATACAGGTAGAAAAAATATGTTAATAAAAAACTTGATCACGGAAATGGATTCTACGTCCAATTTCCTTCAAAATTGAGTTTAAGACCGACTCTCTAAGATTTGTGGTTCCTGAGTTATCGTCGTTTGAAGATAGGGGTTTCGCTCAAAAATCGCCAAAAAGTCGATTTTTTGGGAGGGTACAAAAATGGAGGGGGTGGTCCGATTTGGATGAAATTCGGGATTTTTGCATGTTTTGATAGTCTCAACAGCTCTGCCAAATTTGAGCAGAATCGGAGATGGTAATTTTCAAATGCTGTTCCGCTTCAGATGGAATGACCTCAATTTTGATTTAAAAAAATGGTGAATTTGAATCTGATTTACTCATTTTATCTGACAAAAAAAAAGTACCAATGTAATATTACTTATTACAATGATTTACTTTGTAGATTACAAAATTTATGCAAAAACTGTTTAATGTTTGTGTAATTTTTTTCAAATAAGCTTGTATAAATTCAAGAAGAGTAATTCATTTAATTCAACTGATTTCATTAGTAAACATTTAAACTGATATTTAGAGTTTTGGAGTTCCATTCAACTATGATGTGTGCGATTAATCATTTTGCTGTAATTGGATATTCTAAAATGGATTTGGGAAGAAAAGGAGAAGATTAGTAATTCTTCATCCATCGAAAAAAAAAAAATCTAAATGAAATTTAAAAAAATCACGTTATTGACAATTTTTGTAAAAACAGAAACTTTCAAAAAATTCCTAAATATAAAATTACTTCTAAAATTAAAGCACTCATTGTTTTGAATAAGAGTAGATATAAAAACAATATGTTTTAGAAAATAATCGAAAGCTTAACAATTCATATAATTTCAATGCTTGTTTTCCGAATTGGTATAGTTTTTGATACTTCGTTTCAACTGTAAATGGTAAAAAGTTAAAGATAACTTAATTTAAAATTGCGTATTACTGTTATTATTCTTCCGAAGAATTTAGAAAACTGTCTAGAACTTTGATTAAAACAATATTTTCACTGACCTCCATTTTTTTTATTGTTAATTTTGATATTCAATTCCATGTTTTAGATGTTTGTAGAGACAAATTCTTTAAACATATTTGCAATAACTTAAATCAAAATTGGATTATTCTTTTTTTTGTAATTTCAATATTGTCCTTATCTTTTCAAAACGTTAAACAGTTTTTCCAGTTTTTCATTCAGAACGAACAACGATTGGATTTTTTTTCTAAATTTAAGTTTTCCGATTACAATAAAGTTCATGGCAAACATATAGAAAAAAAATATTTGAAATTACATAATAGTTAAACAATTTAAAAAAAACATTTCCAAACTCAAAATGGTTTTTTTTTCTTCAAATATTCAATCATTTTTTTATGAACAAAAATTTATAAAAATCTTTTGATTTATTTATAAAAAATATTATGATAATCTGTGTCAAATGCATCAAATTTTTATAAGGAATTTAAATGTCTTAAATATATCTCGGGTTAGTTTTCAAAAGGTCGTAAGCGCCAGTTGTTCAAAATTTAGTTTTTGGCACGGTTGTACTCTTCTAACACACTACTAACGATCCACTCGAGCAGAATTTCCAAAAAAAAATAATTTAAACAAAAATATCGCCCACATATAAAACGTCGAATGTGCTTTTCATATGGAGAAGTCACATACGTCCTTGGTGATGCAAGGTCGTAAGTACTGGTAATTTCAAAAATGTACTTACGCTCATAGGAAAAGGACGTAAGTTCAATAATAATTGCTTAATTATTGTGGGCCCATGAGTTTTTACGAAAAAAGATGAATATTTGTTATCTCGTTAAATACATTGCGCTGATTATATGACCTAAAGGATGCGCGAAGAATATTTTCCAATTTGCCAGCCAACAAAACGAAGTTTCAGCCATTCATTCCGGCAGAGACGGCTAGCTTTCCCCAAAATCATCATTTTGTGTGGCAGCCGGAATCAACACAAAATCAAGATGCAGAATCTGTTCAGGAACGAGCGATAATGACCGCATCCATCTTATCACGCATAAACGCCCTCTGAAAACTCCAGGAACCCCGAGCTCTTCAAGGTCCTATGGACCACTGAAGGAAAGATAAACAAATCAGTGGTAATTCGTCATTTTGTTCGTGCTCTCAGCTGGCGTATGAGCCAACGCGAGAGAGAGAGAATAAAATCTGTCAGTTGGACTTTTCTCCTCTGCGATGTTTTCTCCCAATCTCTTCCAAACATCGACTGCTCTCTTTGCGGGGGGTGTTGAAACGATGTTCAAAATAAGAATGTTTGATTTAAATGTGGTTTAGTCATAAAATAAATAAATTTTGCCAATGGTCGTATTGTCATTCTTACTCAAAAAAGTCCCAAGTACAGGGACGTATGAAACAATTTGCTCATGTAAAAGGTCGAATCAACCTGGTGTGATAAAACAAGGCTAAAACACACATAAATTGCTATTTTTTTTTATTCACTTGATATGGCTACCATAGCTTATAGTCAAAGCAATGATTTTGACTGAAAATATGCCTTTGAAACCCTCTTACATATTAATAAGAATTAAAATAATGGTCAAAAACTTGTTCATCGTTTTTCTCCACTTGAGGGGTTTGGCTCTTAGGACGTTTTGAAAACTAACCCGAGATATCAATAATTCTCAAATAGATTGCAATTGTCAAAGAAACCTTAAATTTGAAGTAAGTTACTAAATAAGAATTGAGTAGATTCAATTTGAAAATAGTTTTTGAACAAGTATTCTTGGGATTCCCGACTTTTCCCAACTTTTTGACAAAAAATCACAAATTCCCGACTTTTTCCCGATTGTTGGCAAATTTTGGCGTATTCCCGACTTTCCCGATTTCCCGACTTGAGTGGTCACCCATCATTTTGCATCATTACATACAAACCTAAATACAATTTTGGCATCTGGCCATGCAAAAATGCTTTAAAAAAATAAAATAAATGGTACCTTGAAAAATATTTTTCGGAGCAATTTTACATCTTCGATAAATTTTTTGGAGAAGTTATTGTGAAAAATTCTAGACCAAGATTATAGTGAAAAAAGGTTTTTTTTTTATTTTAACGTTTCCTAAAACGTCTAAAATATAGTCAAACCATTTTTTAACATTCTAAAATTTAGAGCATAATTTTCAGATGAAGAATCAAATTTGAAATGAACAAGAATTCAATTTTTTTTTGTATCCGCCATATAGTGATTGTTTCTGTAAAAATCTTGGTAAAAATAAACTTTTTTGCCAGCAAAAGGCATGCTCATGCTGAACAAATCTGAATTTCTTTTTTTTAAATAGAAAATTTCGTATAGATTCGAAATTAATTTTTTGAAAAACTTTTGACTTGCATGATAAGAAAATTTAACTAATTCTAATACTTTGACATGCAAATATTCAAATCCGATAAAAAAAAATATTGCAAATATTTTCTCAAGTTTGCAAAATTTTCGTGGGAATATGGCCATAATAATTTAAAGAAATTATTTTAATTTTTTTTTTTTGAATTACACCTAATGTTTTGTTGTAATAACTGTAAGATACAATAATTTATTAATTAATATTTAAATACAGTTTCAAACTAAAAAGGACGTAGTTTAACGCGTTAAAGTGAAACGGGACGGAATTTTTCAATTCAAATGTGTTTTTATTAGAATTTAACAGTTCTGCTCCAGGATGTTACATTTGCAATACAGAGATTTGGAGAACCTTTCAACTGAGAACAATTCATAAGCCTTTGCAGGGAGGGTACATATTTATACGTTTAGATTTTGCTAGTTGAGTGCTCTTTTAGGGAAAATAAATTTTGAGAAAAAACCCTAGATCTATGGGAACGGAATGTTATTTTCAAAATTCAAAAACAATTTTGCAAGAGCTAAAATTATCATGGGATACTCACAAAAGAAAATACAAAGTCGAAAGCTTGAGACTATTATTTAGAATAAAACTCATGTTGAAAAAAACATATAGAATTTATTTAATAGAAGTTTGTCGAATTGTGTCTTAAATGATAAAATTTCCAGGTTTGTCAGTCGAATTCCTGATTTTTTCCTGGTTTTCATCCGGTCGAATTGAATTCCAGACTTTTTCTAGATATTGATGACAAATATTTCTCGCTTACTTTTTTCAAAAGATCCTATGTACAAAGGAAACCATGGTGCATTTTTTTCCATTTTATTACATACATGTATGATTCTTCAAAAAAGTCCGCAAAACCACTAAGCTATTTTCTGTAAATTACATGAAATCAGGATTTTTTTTCATTGAAAACTTAAAAAAAATGTTTGAAAAAATTTGGTTGTCAAGTTCGAAAATTTATATGACAATCTAATTGTATTTAAACTTGTCTAAGAAACAAGGTAATAAAACCCATTTTTCAAATAAATTTAAAACTGCTTTCTTAATCGAATAAATTAAACCAGCAAAAAAGACGATAATTGAATAACCACACACAAAAAAATATTATGGTAATGACAAAAGTAACTTACTTTTAAATTAATAAGTGGTTAAAATTTGCTTAATTAAAAGTTTTTTTCTTGTTTTGAAAATGAAAACTTTTACTGCTACAGTTTTTGAAAATCTCATTGCTAATTTATTCAAAAGTTTCAACTTTTAATTCGACTGTATAATTTCTTTCATTTTGTCGTTCTCGTGAAACCGTGTACGTCTAAGTCCAAAATGTAAACAAACGTTTAGGTGATTCCGATGGTTTGTGAGTGGTGGTCCACGACGTCAATCAAAACAGAACGCGTCCGCAGCCAGGACTTGAACGCGGATACCTTCGAAGGAGGATGGTGCGGAACAAGGTTAGGGGATTAGGGGAAAGTTGGTTTTCAAAAGGATGAGGCCAGCTTCCTGCCGGATCTGCAGCTGTTTCACGACCGAAATGGGTAAGAAGGAAGCTTGGGTGTTTGGTGGCGTTTGTGTTTGATTTTGTTTGTTTTTGTAGGACGCCGTTTATGCGGATGTGAATTTGCACCGGTTGTATTCGATAAAGTTAATTTTAACGGTGAGGAAAAGGATCCGACGGAAGAGGGAAACGACGAGAAGCGATCGGAGGTGGTCAGCGCGGATGTTGCACTCGGTGCCGGCGGTTTACGACCATCAGCAGCATTATGTGCCGGAAGTGAAGACGGGACAGTGTGGGATGTCCTGAGGGTCCGTAGTCCATTTCTCGGTGCGGGACATGTTTGACGAGTATTACATAAACATCCGGAAGAACAGTTTGCACCAGTTCTGAAAGAACCGTCTGTACGAAAGCCGCAGCTGTCGTACTCGGATTACTTCCAGAGGTTGGAGTGATATCCGACGAACCTGATCAAGAACATCTACCTGGAATACCGAAGAAGTCACCGGTGAGTATTGAGAATGTGTTCAGTGTCTAGCCAATTTAATTTACTTTCAAACTCTTTCAGCAACTCCCGCCCGCAAACTCTCAACTCGCGACGGCGCAGCTTCGGCCGGATGAACTGGCAGCGTCTGTGCCATTCTCGAAGGAGGACGATGCGATCGGGAACTATCGGTTCAGGCGCTTCACTTCCCAGTCGGAAAACGTCGACTTACCTTCCCGAATTAACACCCAATGGCCAACTCCTCCAAGCCTGTCCTGATGATGGCCGGCAACGAGACTACCCTGTTCTCTACTTCGCTGTCGCGCTCCAAAATGTAGGCCGCGATGTTAAGCAGCATAAGCAGCAGTTTTGATGTTAAAATAAAAATTAAAATAGAAATAAAATCCATCACATTTTTCGAAAATCATCACTGTAATGTTAAATGTTATTCATTGTTGCCATAAAAAGTTTCTTCTTATAATAAAAGTAAAAAACTTTTACCGATACAACGATTTTGTTCCAGAAGTGCATGGTAGTATCAAAAACTTTCCAACTTTTAAATTAAAAAGTTTGAACTTTCTACGAATATTCACCAACGCGAACTTTTAATCCAACGAACGATCTTTTTAAATTTAGAGTATTTTTTCTTTGTGTGCATCGGCGTACATCGGCACATTACTCAATCAGAACCCAATCGAATGAAAATTGAGGCAAACGAGTTAATCAAATAATGCTCGGCAGCCGTGAAGCCAATCAGCATCTTTCGAGAACGTAATAAAAAAAAAACGCAAACGCGAATAAACGAGAGAGAATCCATCAATGATCGATTGCTTCTACTACGAGAACCGTTATCCGAAAAAATCGACCGAACCAAAACCAAACTGTTGCTCCATTGTTTACAAATAAAAAAGAGAGTACCGCAAGCTTTTTTAGACCAGCGCTCTCGCACCCACACAAACGCACACCTTCATTGATGCCGCGCGCAAAGCTCGCTTGTACTAAAAGCATAAACGCCAACAGTGTTGTGTTTGTATTGGTGAGCTCGCTCGCTCGCTCACTCCAGCGCCCAGCCAGCTGTCAAATCTTTTCGAGACTTGGCTGTTTTGGCGAGGTCTAGTTTTCGGCTGCCCGAGTGTTTTGCATCGTTGCGTGAGCGCAGCTGGGTTCCCCAGGTCCGGTCGACATACGCCAGCGCCAGGCCAACAGCAGGAAAAACCTGAAAAACACACGTTTTCGCTCCGCGGGCGACTCGCAAACAAAACACCATAGCAACAGGAAGTGTCGTGTAACCGTGGTAGCAGCAGCAGGTTTCCGTGGACTTGTTTGTCCAGCAGATCGTGACGGACGCAACGCGAAACAACAATATGGTGAGTTTTGGGGCTTGTTCGTTTTTTCGTTTTTTGGGGGTTGATTAAACATTCAAGGGTGGTATCGATTTTGCAGGCCTCCAGCATCGGAACGGTTTCGACGGGATCGAAGAAGACAACGACGACGGCCACGGGCCAGACGGCGTCGACAGCACGCAAAAAGTCCGGGCCCAAGTTTGAGCTGTCGGACGAGCAGCGTCAGGACATTAAGGAGGCGTTCGATTTGTTTGATTCCGAAGGAACTGGCATGATTGATACGAAGGAGCTGAAGGTGGCCATCCGGGCGCTTGGATTTGAGCCGAAAAAGGAGGAGATCAAGAAGATGATTGCGGAAATCGACAAGGACGGCACCGGGAAGATTTCGTTCGAGGACTTTCTGTCGCTGATGACGGTCAAAATGGCCGAAAAGGACTCGAAGGAGGAAATCCTGAAGGCGTTCCGGCTGTTTGACGACGACGAAACGGGCACCATTTCGTTCAAGAATCTTAAACGGGTTGCCAAAGAGCTCGGCGAGAATCTCACCGACGAGGAGCTGCAGGAAATGATTGACGAGGCGGACCGCGACGGCGACGGCGAGGTCAACCAGGAAGAGTTCCTACGGATCATGAAGAAGACGAGCCTCTACTAAAAACATAACACATATTCTTTCCAGTACCTTTTAAGTAGCCGCGGCGCGCCACAGAAAATGCATTTTACGCTAAACTAGCAAACTTTTGCTCTCGATACAATAGAGAAATACAAATAAGTTACTTAAGCTAACAAAAACACAAAACATTTGATGCACTGTCGTACAGAAATATATTATTTACTAAGAAATACCTAATAAATACACACAGCCACAACCAGTGATGCACTGTTATTGAACTCGCCGGAAGCAGGCACAACCTTAATTCACTTTCCAATTTCCGAAAGTTCCCTCTCGCGCTCAACCAACTTCAATTAACAGCAAATAATGGACTCCATTAAACCGAAAATTGTGCGCCACCCCCCACCCATCTTCCTCCCCCGCCTCAAAAAAGGCCGGAAAATTTAATAGCCCCACGGTCACGGACGACCATCCTGGTTGGCCCGACTGAGTGTCCTTGCCCAGGTGAACGGAAAATGGGACTTTATTTCATTATACCGAGAGCGCCGAAAATCAAAATGGCAGAGCTCGGAAGATTCGGCGACGACCAACGACGGGGTGGTTTGGGTTGATTATTTTGGGACTCGGGGGGCGGTGGCACGGCAACAGATGTTCGCCGGGGGGGGGGGGATTGTATAAAAAAATCAACCCACCCCGTGACGATACGCACACACACACGGGGACAAACGGCAAACAAAAATCGATATCCGCTCCTCGGTTCTTGTAGTTGGGGAGTGAGAGAACAACAAACCTCGACCGTAAAATGGGCTCTGGGAGGGCTGATGGACCCGTTGATTGAAGGGAAAATAAAAGGGGGAAAACAGCGCCGTGACGCAAATGTAACAAAAAACAGGCAGCAGGCAGACGGTTATGTTTTAACGCTAATTAAATAAATTTTTACTATCGCGGTCGGGAAAAACCTGGAAAGGTATGAGAACACCTATTGACATGCGGTTGACGTGGAATGTGTGTGTGTGTGTGTGTGTGTGTTTTTTCTAAAATACTCATGTAAAAACATATAAATATTCTTCATAAATTCTTAAATTCTTAAATCTTAAATCCTTAAATTCTTAAATTCTTAAATTCTTAAATTCTTAAATTCTTAAATTCTTAAATTCTTAAATTCTTAAATTCTTAAATTCTTAAATTCATAAATTCTTAAATTCTTAAATTCTTAAATTCTTTTTTTTTTTTTTTTTTTTTTTTTTGGGAGGGTGATCCAGCCGCACATCGTTGATGTTGAAACCTCTAAACTGGGCCCTCGTCCTGTCACGTCAACTACAACTAGAATCAGATCTGCCAATGAATTAGTACACTTCGACCAAATAAACACTGACGCTGTATGGATCTGACTCTAGAATAAATGCACAGTTGTGTGTTATTCATAAGTCCAACTTATTCAATTATTCATAGAAGCCCAAATATTCATTTGCTAACTACTTTGGATTGAAAATCAAAATTTTAATCTAAAATCCTCTAAACTTAATGTTCAAAACTAAACGTTCCTTTAACTGTTGCAGTACTACTTCTATCAAAAAACAATAAAAATTTGTGAACTGATATACAAATAGGATAGAAACCGCGATTTGAAAAAGAAATGACCATTTACGTCAAAAGATCCGTAGTTCCTCGATTCGCAACAATGGTCGATACAACCATAATCCGAAAACCGTTAGTTCAACAGATCAACGAATTTTGTCCGATATCATTACATTATTGATTGATCGAGACTCTATGGACAGTTTGACATAAAAGAATGCCTAGTATTCTACATCAATCAAAGTTTATTGACAGCATTACTCTAACTTAACAATTGCAACTAAATTTATCATCAAATAGATTTGGAAAGCATACAGATTTATTTTAAATGCTAATGCTAAGCAATAAATCAATTGTACTATCAAAAAGTCCCACCTAAATCCCACATTGTGATAGTGAAAAAGTCACAGAAGCAGCGGTGTCTTGTGCAATTGTGATATTTTCACTATCGGAGAACTACCTAGTTCACGAAGACAGCTTATCGGTCAACGCTTAAGCCCTGGGGCTGCGGCAAAGCGAGTTCTCGTAGCATGAAGTGGTGTCCATAGTGCTTATAAAAAAAGAATGTATACCCAAATTTTAACTAATGCACTAGGATCAAATCATGCCCCTTGACTTTACAAGGCCCAGGGAAATTCTTAAATTCTTAAATTCTTAAATTCTTAAATTCTTAAATTCTTAAATTCTTAAATTCTTAAATTCTTAAATTCTTAAATTCTTAAATTCTTAAATTCTTAAATTCTTAAATTCTTAAATTCTTAAATTCTTAAATTCTTAAATTCTTAAATTCTTAAATTCTTAAATTCTTAAATTCTTAAATTCTTAAATTCTTAAATTCTTAAATGCACTCTGTCATATGAATTCAAATCCGAAATAAGTTTCTCACATATAAAAACCGAACTTGGCGGGATTCATCCCTTTTTTTTTTTTTGAAAATTCACCATGTTCTTCCGAGTGCTGCGCAAAATCAAACTTTTTTTCAGTAAAATCGCTGTATCTCGCCAATAGTTCATTTTAGTTTGAGTTCTACATTGATTATTATGTAAAATTGTCCGGGGAACACGATGGTGATAAAATAAAACAAATAAAAATATAAGGAATTGCTCAGAACTGAATTTTAATACTTAAAACGTTAAAATATAATATTAGTTGGCATTTAAGGGTTAAAATTTTATTTTTATCGAATTCCCTGGAAAATTTTCTTTTAAATGCAACCTGTAAAAAGTATGTGCTCAAATAGTTGCAAAGTTATGATTAAAAGAAAAAAAAGTTTTTTAGAAAATCGTCAAAAAAGAGGGCGGTGCTAAAAAAAAAGAGGGATGGTCCAATCAGCACCAAATTGGGATTTCTGTTAACTATCGATAGATGAACGTTCCCTCCAAGTTTGGTGGGTCGAGTCCAAAAGTGTACTCAGTTGACCTGGAATGACCCATTTGCAACGGCATAAATTCATACCTCTAAATTCATAAATTCTTGAATTCTGCAATTCCACAATTTTTTAATTATTAGCTTCTTAAATTCTTTTCCAATAACAGAGACATTTTTGGAGTCATAATTGTTACGCGCAAAATAACTTAAGAGTGTAAGAAACGTTGTAGCGTTCTAAATTTGACAGCTAGTCTCTAGAATTTTCTTGTTGCCACTGGCGGAAGTAGTGAACGAAGAGGAGGAGAAGAAGAAATACAAGTAAAAAGCTACTCGCGCGGTTAAGACGTGTTTTTTATTCCGCAATAAAATCTAGTTAGTAATACAGTCCACGCGTTCCCTTTTCCACTGACCAATCCGAAGAACATTTGGTCCACGTCGAGCCGGATGTGGGATCAGTGGAATTGAAGGACAGTTTCTCGGTTCGTGCGCGAGTCGGGAAAGAATCGACGTGTTCCGCGACGGTTGCGACGGTCGTGGCGCGCGATTCCGCTTGCACGCTCTGCAGCGGATAGTGGTTCCGGAGACTGCGGTTACCGGACGGGAGTTTCTGCGCGGTCGAGTCCGACCGAAAGAAGATTCCGGGTGCTTGCGAGTGCCGGAGAAGTGAAGGTCGGTGTGCAGAAACGTGAAAGAGGCTGGACGGGCGAAAAGTGAAAGTGGAGGTCTAACCTCAAAATAGGAAGAGCCGGAACTTGCGAGTTCCTGAAAAGTGGAAAGACCTCGCTGGAAGATTCCGATACGGATTGAAGCGAGAAAAAAGTGAGAAAAAGAAGTGCGATTTCGGGTGATGTTTTTACGCTCTGGGCGCGTAAAGAAAGTGTTGTTCCCTTCGCCATCGACGCCATTTTCGACGCCAACGGGTGTGCTGAGTGCGCCGCTTAGTATTTGTGAGCAGAAAGAAGCGGCGGAAAGAAGAAGAAGGGAGCGAGAAATGGCCGAAAGCATCGATGCGTTGGACCAGTGCTGCCAGGCAGCCAAGGCAAAAGTGAGTCGTATTCGGAAGGCGATTTTGGATGCAAAACAGGACCACACAAAGTTTGCGTACAATGCCCTCAAATTGTATGCGAAGCAAGTCGACGCGGCCTACGATGAGTACAACAGCTTCACGAATCGCATCTACCTCGTCGATCCAAAGAAGAAGCAAGAATTTGAGACGAAGTTCATCGACTTCGAGGAACTCTACGAGTTCGTCCGGATCGCTCTGAGCGAGATGATGCAGCAGTACGAGGACGCCGAAAAGGCTGCGGCAGAGGTGGCTGCCTTTGAGAGGGAGAAACAACTGCTCGCGCTGAAGTTCCGCAACGATGCTGTCGCAGTTACTAACGTCCCAGCGAACCCTGTGCCGTACCAAATTCCACCTTCGTTGCTGTTGCAGCAGACGCCTTTGCCGACCTTTGACGGTCGGTACGACCAGTGGCACAAATTCAAAGCAAGGTTTTGCGACATTGTGAATCGGTGCACGGCGGATTCTCCAGCGACAAAACTCCATTATCTGGACAAGGCGTTGGTCGGAGATGCACAGGGAGTGATCGACGAGCAAACCCTCAACGACAATAACTACGAGGGCGCCTGGAGAATTCTAATCGAGCGGTACGAGAACATCCCAATGGTGGTCCATGGTCACGTCACGAAGCTTCTGAACCTGAAGCCGATGGCTAGGGAGTCATCGCTGGAACTACGGAGGCTGCTCGACGACTGCACGAAGCGTGTGGAATCCCTAGAGTTCCACAAACTAAAGATGGACAAGATGGCTGAGGCCATCGTGATCACGCTGCTGACCTCGAAGCTGGACCCGAGTACCCGACGCAGCTGGGAAGCATCGTGTGACTACGGAAAGCTGCCGGTGTTCAAGGACACGGTGGCATTTTTGCGAAAGCACTCACACGTGCTGGAGCGGTGTGAGCAAAGCAGTACGGTGACAAAACCCAAAGTGGCGGCACTGAGGACCCAGACTCCAACCGTCACAAGTAAGGCGCACTCGGTGACGGTCTCGAAGACGAATGAAGGTTGTGCCGTGTGCGGAGCTACTCACTCGGTCGAAGCTTGTGGCGCATTCAAGAAGCTGATCGTCGAAGAACGATACTCGAAGGCGAAGCAGTTTGGATTGTGCTTCCTGTGCCTGAATCGTGGCCATCGCACAAATACTTGCAAGAAGACCGATCTGTGCACAGCTTGCAAGAAGAAGCACCACGCGCTGCTGCATCCTGACGAGAAGAAACTCGATACGCCCGATGCAGAACGGCGATCGGCGGAGGAGCAGGAGACGAGTTCCAGTTGCCCGAAACCACCGCTGACGGCGGCGAAGTGTTCGATCCCGAACGAACGAACGAAGAGTCTGCAGACCAAGCAGGTGTTGCTGGCGACGGCAGTTGTGTTGGCGTACGACTCCAGTGGCGCCGCGCACAAGTGTCGAGTGCTACTCGACTCCGGAGCGATGGCGAACTTCATGTCAACACGGATGGCGGAACTGCTGCGACTGCGAAAGGAGAGTGCTAACGTCCCGATAGACGGAGTGAACGGGATGAAGACCGTAGTGAAGTACAAAGTGAGTGCTAAAGTGGTATCCAGAACAACCAGTTTCGAGACGACGTTGGAGTACTTGATTGTCCCCCGAGTGACTGGCGCTTTACCAGCGATGAAGATCGATCCGAAGGGCTGGCACATTCCCGAGTCGATGCTGCTGGCCGACCCCAAGTTCTACGAGCCAGCGCGGGTCGATATGCTCGTCGGCGCCGAGCTATTTTTTGACGTGCTCCGAGAAGGTAAACTAAAACTGGCCCCCAATCTACCTCTGCTTCAAGAAAGCCAACTCGGGTGGCTTGTCTCTGGACCTGTGGCCGAAACTGCGGATATCGGCACCGTGAAGGTGTGTCACGTTGAGGCACTGGACGATCCTGAGGAGCAACTGACCGAACTGCTGCGGCGGTTCTGGACCATCGACGAGCTCGGAGGTGACGCGTCACCTAAGCCTGAAGACACGTGTGAGTTGAACTTCCTGGAAACTCACCGCAGAACGAACGATGGTCGCTACGTGGTGAAATTGCCGTTCCGCGAGAACGTTGGGGAGCTCGGGGAATCCCGAGAGCAAGCGATGCGGCGGTTCGTGGCGCTAGAGCGCCGCTTGGAGAAATACCCGGTGATGAAACAAATGTACGTCGACTTCATCAACGAGTATCTGGCACTGGGTCACTGCCGAGTGGTGACAAGTGCCGAGCCAACGAACGCAGACGCCTACTACCTTCCGCACCATTGCGTGATCAAGCCGGACAGCTCCACAACAAAATTGCGTGTGGTATTTGACGCCTCAGCGAAGAGCAGCACAGATTTGTCGTTGAACGATGTGATGGAGATCGGACCCACGGTGCAGGACTCGTTGTTCAACATTCTCTTGAGATTTCGCTTGCACAAGTTCGTGTTCACCGCCGATGTCCCGAAAATGTACCGGCAGGTAATAGTCGACGAAGCTCACCGGAAGTATCAACGGATCCTGTGGAGGGACAACGCTGGTCAGCCGATCAAGGAATTGGAGTTGAACACAGTCACTTACGGGACAGCAGCAGCACCCTTCTTGGCGACTCGAGCGATTGTACAGCTGGCACGAGATGAGCAGAAAGATTTTCCGGTTGCGAGCAAGGTCGTCGAGGAGTGCTTCTACGTTGATGATGTGCTAACTGGGGCTGACTCACTTCCGGAAGCAAAGGAGCTTCAAAGAGATTTGATCGCGCTGTTGGAGAGAGGAGGGTTTAAGCTCCATAAATGGTGTGCTAACGACGAATCGCTGCTTGAGGACATCCCAGTTGATGCTCAGGAGCAACAGTTCAACCTCGACGATTGCAACGCCAGCGGCGTTGTAAAAACGCTCGGAATCTTGTGGGATCCAGTCGGAGATGAATTTATGTACCACGTTCAACCCTTCAACGGCTGCTCTGAAGTTCCGACGAAGCAAATGGTTTTGTCTGAAATGTCAAAACTTTTCGATCCCCACGGCCTGCTTGCACCAACCATTCTGATCGCGAAACTCCTGATGCAGCAACTTTGGCAAGCGAATGTGGGATGGAAGGACCCGATTCCGCAGGAGCAGCTTCGAACCTGGAACCGATTTCGATCTGAGCTAAGCTGCCTGAACTCGCTGCGGATCAATCGGCGAATCACTGTTGACGATGCGGTTGATGTGGAGCTGCACGGGTACGCCGACGCGTCCAAGGTGGCGTACGGGTGCTCGATATACCTGAAAAGCTTCAAGCGAGACGGAACGACGGAGATGCAGCTGATTTGCGGAAAGTCGCGTGTCGCGCCAATGAAGGAGCTGCAGCGGAACGAGAAGCAGGATGCAACGCCTGACGAGCAGACGATTCCGCGGCTTGAGCTGTGTGCTGCGTTGTTGCTAGCCGAAATCCTTGAAAAAGTGCGCGAAACCTTAGCAATACCTATCGAAAAGGTAAAGCTTTGGTCCGACTCGAAAATAGTGCTGTGTTGGTTGAAACGAATGAAGCCTGGTACGCCAGTGTTCGTGCAAAATCGTGTGAAGAAGATCCTGAAGCTGTTTCCTGCTCACATGTGGCACTACATCTCGACGCTGCACAACCCTGCGGATTTGGTGTCGCGTGGGGTCTTTCCGGCAGAATTGATCCACTGCGATGGTTGGTGGTTCGGTCCCGTTGAGCACGCTGAACCGTGGCAGCAGAACTGCGAAGCGGAATTGGAACCGGAAGAACACGGGGAACCTCTCCAGGTTGTCGCTGCAGTTCTACCCAACGAGCCGAAGAAACAGCTGGACCCATACGACGTGATTTTGGAACAAAGCGACTATCGCAGACTGCAGCGTGTTTTTGCGCACTTGACTCGCTTCATCTTCAACTGCCGATCGAAGCAGAACAAGGTTGCGCGTAGAACGGGACGACTTGGCGGCCGAGACTTCGGCGAGGCGCAACGAGCAATGGTGAGTGTTGTGCAGCAATTTGTCTACAAGGATGAGATCGATTGCATTCAGAAGAACCGTGCCGTCAAGGGAAAGCTGCGAAACCTGAACCCGATATACGACAAAGACGACAAGCTGCTCCGGGTCGGCGGTCGTATAAGAAATTCGGATCTGCCCAAGGACCAGAAACACCCAATGATCCTGCCGGAAAACAACCACTTCACGGAGATCCTTATCAAAGCTTTGCATAAGGAACATCTCCACGTTGGACTCAACGGACTGCTTGCGGTCATCCGACGACGGTTCTGGCCAGTAAACGCTAAACGAACCATTCACCGGGTCCTGAAAGGGACTGGAATGGATTACGCCGGGCCGTTCTACGTCAAAGTGGGACGAATGAGATCGAAGGTGAAGGTGTACGTGTGTCTTTTTGTGTGCATGGCAATCAAGGCCGTACACCTAGAGTTGGTGGGCTCCCTGACGACGGAAGGATTCCTGGCAGCTCTACAGCGATTTGTGAACCGACGAGGGACGCCGTCCGAACTATATTCTGATAACGGAACAAACTTTCGAGGAGGAAATCGAGAGCTGTCAGAATTAGTCGAGTTGCTGCGATCCCAGATTCTGCAAGAGAAGGTGGATGCATTTTGCCAGCCGAGGGGAATCACCTGGAACTTTAACCCCCCCAAGGCACCCCACCAAGGAGGCATTTGGGAAGCGAACGTGAAATGCATGAAGTCGCACCTGTGCAAGACCTTGACTGAGAGCTACCTGACCTTTGAAGAACTGAACACCTTGCTCATCCAGGTAGAAGGAATCCTCAACTCAAGGCCCCTTGTGCAGCTGACGGACGACCCCTTCGATTACGAAGCACTGAGTCCCGGCCATTTTTTGGTTGGACGAGAATTGACCGCAGTGGCGGAGCCACTGTACGATGATTGGAAGGAGTCGAGTCTGTCCCGATACCAACTGGTTCAGAAACGTATGCAGCACTTTTGGAAGCGATGGTCAAGCGAATACGTCACTGGACTGCAGAAGCGGGGCAAATGGTACAAGGAACCTGCGCTACTTCGGAAGGGAATGCTAGTGCTGTTGAAGGAAGACAACGTGCCACCGAAGACTTGGAAGCTAGGCCGCATCATCGAAACACACCCAGGGAAGGACGGGATCGTACGTGTGATCACGGTGCGCACAGGCAACGGAGTCTACAAGCGGCCGACGACGCAGGTTGCGGTTCTACCCATAGACGACAACACAGTTCCAGCGGAGTCCCAGGAGTAGTGAGGCCCTTGCCCCACCGGGGGGAGGATGTTACGCGCAAAATAACTTAAGAGTGTAAGAAACGTTGTAGCGTTCTAAATTTGACAGCTAGTCTCTAGAATTTTCTTGTTGCCACTGGCGGAAGTAGTTAACGAAGAGGAGGAGAAGAAGAAATACAAGTAAAAAGCTACTCGCGCGGTTAAGACGTGTTTTTTATTCCGCAATAAAATCTAGTTAGTAATACAGTCCACGCGTTCCCTTTTCCACTGACCAATCCGAAGAACAATAATTTTAGATTAGAAAACCAAATTTAATTTTTTATTAAATTTTGATTTATCAATTTTCATAATATTTGATGTCATAATTCCTTTCAACTGTTTAATTAATAATTTTTGAAGTTATTTATTATTTTGTTTAAATTTGATTGTTTTCATTTTTGAATTTAAGATTTTTTGAATTTCAGAATATTATAATTTAAGAATTTTCAACTTTTTAACCCCTTCCCGCCCAGAGCAAAATTGATATTTTTTACGTTTTTCACCATTACTCGTAACTGGACGACCAAATTGGATGAAATTTTGATGGTTATAAGGTAACATTCTATTTAAACTAACGCATGTTGAAGCTGGTTGAAAAAATGCATGGTTGCAGAGAAATTTAATGTTGAAGAAAAAAATTAGTGGTGCTCTGGAGTAACCATGGGCGTTAGAGGGTTAAATTTACAAATTTCATTACCGTCATCAGGGGTTATATTGGGCCTGGGGGTGAGATTGAGTCATACAAAAATGCAGAAATTTGTATGACTCAATCTCACCTCCCAGACCCAATGTCACCCTTGATGACGGTTTGTTAAATTTTCATAATTTTGGAAATTTCATTTGATTTTTGATATTTTTGAGTTTTGAATTATTCAATTTTAGTTCTTGGTTTTAATATTGTTGTATATTTTTGTAATTTCTTAGTTTAAATTTTTTTATTTATTGAATATTTTTATTTTGGAATTTCTGAATTGCAGAATTTGCAATTTTTTTTTGGGTGTTTTATTATTGTTTTTTGTTGATTTTTTTTCTGCCAGAAAATTTAATGATTATTATAAGGCTTTTTCCTCTGGTTTAACTTATTTTGAGCAGAAAACAAAATCGATTCTTTTAATTTCAAGATTCTACGTTTTCAGATTCGGCAATTTGGAATATTAAATATTATTACATTGAAATAGTAGTTTATGCAACAAGTTGCAAAAAGAGGATTTTTTCAGCACGAGTCGTACATTTATCCAACGAGGTTCACCGAGTTGGATAAATACGAAGAGTGCTGAAAAAATCAAGTTTTGCAACGAGTTCCATACAACATTTTTTGCAATTCCGAAAAACACCCATTGAGTGAAATTTTATGTCAAATTTTCATGTATTTTGTCAATAAATCGTTTAAATAAAAAAAAATGTTGAAAAGTGTTACTTTTCGAAACAAGTGCTGAAAAGTTCAACTTTTCAGCACCCATTTCAGTGCTGAAAAGTAGAACTTTTCAGCATTTATTTTGAAAAGTGTTGCTATTCGATTCTGTTATTTTTGGTACAGAAAAGTAGGCTATTTCGTCGTTCAAGAATGACAGGAAAAGTACGTAGTTTCACGACGGAATTGCAAAAACAAAATTATTTAATGTTTACATACGTTATTTGATTTTTTTGCAAACAAGCACCACGCAAAAAAAAGGTCACAGTCGAGCTGGATCACAAAAGGTCTTAGACGTCAATTAACAGCGCAAAAAAAAAACCCTCAAAAGCCACTTTTCCGTTTCTGTTACTTTTCAACTGCGTTCCGTTTAAGGTATTTTTTTTGTGACTCTTTCCTTGACTGTTTCTTGTACTTTTTTTTATATGAGTTTCTTCATTTATAATTTGTTTTAGAGCATTTTCCAAAAAAAAATGTTTCCAAAAAATTAAGAAAATGTATGCTTCCGCTTGAATTTCAGAAATTCTCGGGAAATTAAAAAAAAATCCGGGAAACGGGAAATATTTTTTACGGGAAATTACGGGAATTTTTTCCCGCTCTAGCCACGACTGCTCCTTGTATCTTGATAAGAGATTTTCTGAACGAGTTAGTAGCTTAGGCAAAGTTTCTCGGGTGGCTTTGGATAGAGTTTAAAATGTTTTCATCGCGTTTTTGAAATTCAAAAAAATATGTTTTTTGAACAAAGATATCGTTTGTTGGTAATGAAAAACGGATCAATAGTTTCCAAGATATCGTTTTGAGCTAATTGGGTAGCACTAAGAAATATCAGTATCTCAGTTTTTCCTCATTTCCGTTTTCTGAAAGACTATTATATCGACGTGATTGTGATTCGCGATCGTGATAGATTTTCTGAAAACTTTGAAGAATAGGTAAATTTTTGTTTGAGATCGAAAATATTCTTTGCCTTTTTAAAATAGCAGTTTAAATCAAGGGGCTGGAAACTCTAATATTACTTAGGAATTCTGAGTAAACTAACGAGATTCCAGTATACTTGTTAGTATACTAACCGAAAAGCAATAAACTGTTAGTATTTTAAGATACTCTCAGTATATTGGTAAGTATTCTGGCTATATGTAAAGGAAATAATAAGTATACTAACATATATTTTGATATACTGGTTAACATAATAATTATAGCTCTAAGAGTTTCCAACCCCTTGGTTTAAATTGAAACATCACAGAGAAGTCTCACTATTTATTTGCTTATGTAGGTATTGCTGTTGTCCATTAATCACACATAAAAAAAACATGAAACTAATTGTATAATTGCGGCATCTCGCTGCCCTCGCGTTATGTTGTGCGGTGTCAATGCAATAAAACGAGTAATGGCGATGATAGCCACCACCGCCGCCGCACACAAGTCGTGAAGAATGCAAAGGTCACACCCGCCTGTCACCAACCCGATCCCAGCCAACATTCTATGAATCCGGATTGGTTGTTTGTGGTGGTGATGGTGAAGTTGGAAGAAGGCATTTCAGGAATTCTTCGCCGTCACGTCGTTGTCGTCTCACTCCACTTTTCACCGCTAGAGCAGGCTGAGTCGCGAAGTCTGTGTGGGACGCTGACGGTGGTGCCCTTAAGGCTGCCGGTGATGTTTTATGTTGTAGCGGAATAATGCACATCATGTGTCGTCGTCGGCGGCGGCGTTTTCTTGTTGGAAGTTGCAGGATCGCTTCGAGGTGTGTTGGGGCACAAATTGCCCCAAGTTTCTGAACTGGGCTCAACCAGGCACTACACACTGCTGCTGCTGCTAGTAGTGGCAAAACGGATAGACCAGGAGGCGGCGAGGAGAGTTATTAAATTTCCACTATTACGCCATCGCGCGCACTCTCTAAGGCTGTTTCATTCAAGAAATGCGCGGCTCAAAACTGCACCGTCGTCGTGGGATGTAATGTGTGCGGCGGCGCGCACGATGTGTGCTGGTGTTTTCGGTTGCATGCACAATATGAATATATGATAATATGTATCTAGATGTAGGCGAAGTGGATCGACGCTACTTTTAAAAAATATCTACCAAATTTGTAATAGTACGGGACACATTCCTACAGCTTATCTTCTATCTATCTATATATCTATATATATAAAAAATTTCGACGGTTTTGTTCGAACGCGTATCAATTCAACACGGAACGTCGGATCGAGGTGCTCTTTGTTGCGTTGGGTTCGTATAAGTTCAAGGAAGGTTCTTACGCCAAAAAGTTACAGCTTTGGCCACTCTGGAACCGATTCCGGAAAATCTGCCGATTGTATGGGAAAAGTTGCGTAAAACCAAATTTTGATCACAGGAGGCGGAATAAGCAAATACTTTCTGTAAGTTTTTTGAAAACTTTTTCTTACTCTTGTCTATTCTATAATTATAAGTAATAATGTTATTCGATTGAATTACGATGTAAAACGCAGCTGAAAGGAACACCAAAACTCTGTTATGTATCTAAATGAACTCATTGTAACTTGATTATTCACAAATAAAACCGAATTGAATTGAAAAAATAAGCAAATACGCTAAAAACGTCAAAAACGAAAAAAGACAAAACGAAGTTTGTCGGGGTTAACTTGTGTACAGATAAGAACTCATAGTGACATAACCATTGATTTACAAATATAAACAATTTTTTAGGCTAAAGGCAAGTACGGAGCTCGGGATAAACTCAAAACTACAACAAAAAAAAACGCTCAAGAAACGGTCAAGAAAAGGATCACGAAATTATTTTTCTTAAGCGATACGCAGCTGAAAAGGAACAGAAACGGATAGGAGCGTTTGACGTTTGCAATATGTTTCGATGAAAAAATCGAATAATTTGGATTTGCTAGCGCGAATGTGACTGAAAATTACAAACGTTTGGATAATGTTATTTTTTTATAATGTTATATTATTTAAAATCCAGATCTCAAAACGCAGAACGTAATACAAAAAATTTAAAGGACGGAGCTAGTTTTTTCTTATTTGCTCAGAACGAAAAAAACAGGCAGAAAAACAAAAAATTCAGAAATGCCTATTTTTTTAAAATTTTATAAATCCAAAACTCTTTGGAAAAAAATAAATATATTAAAGCTCAAACATACAAGACATTCAAAACTTTAGAAATTTCAAAACATTAAATTTTCTGAATTTAAAAATTAAAGCTTCTAAAATAAAAACGAAAATTAAGAAATTCACAAATAAAAAAAACATGTATAAGGTTCTGAAATTTAAAAAAAACTATGATTTTAAAATCTAAAAATTTGAAAACGCTAAAATTGAAATATTCAGAAACCCCAAAATTAAAAAAAACTCTACATTTAAAAAAAATAGAGATTTCAAAATTAAGTGGTCTAAAATTTAGAAAAAAAATTTAGGTTTCAAACAAAGTTTTAAAATTCGAAAATCAAGTTCAAAAATTGAAATATGCATACGATAAAAAATTTAGTAACCTCAAAATTTAAAAAAATAGTTTAAGAAAAAAAATCAATTTGAAAATTAAAATAGAAGTGCAAAAATTAAAAGCTTTAAAAATCAAAAAAATTAAAAAAATAAAAATTCTAAGACCAAAAAAAATTAAATTCTAAAATACAAAAATAAACATGATTTTAAAATCTAAAAATTTACAATTCTCAGAGTTTAACATTTAAATATCAAAAACCCCAAAATTTAAAAAACTCAAAAAATATAAATTAAAAAAACTCAAAAAATCTAAATAAAAAAACCTCAAAAATTCTAAGATTAAGGAGTCTATAAATAAAAATAATAAAAATTAAAAAAAATCAAATTTTAAAACAAGGTTTAAAAACATTCAAGAACTACAAAATGTATTAGTTTAAAAATTTGAAAAAAAAAAATTAAAAAAAAATTGACATTTTGAAGTTTTATAATCCATAAATCTAAAAATTTATGAATTCTTGATTTTCTTGAAATTTTGAAAATAAAAAACAAGGTTTTAAACTTCAAAAATCTAAAAAATTATGAATTTTCAAGCTCAAAAATTAAATATTTATAAAATAAATATTCAGCAACTTCAAAATTCAAAAATTGACAATTTTAGAAAAATATAAATTTAAATTAAAAATTTTTTTTTTTTTTTTTTTTTGGAGGGTGGTCCAGCCGCACATCGTTGATGTTGAAACCTCTAAACTGGGCCCTCGTCCTGTCACGTCCGTCAGTAGTCTTGTCGTACATTACAACTAGAATCAGATCTGCCAATGAATTAGTACACTTCGACCAAATAAACACTGACGCTGTATGGATCTGACTCTAGAATAAATGTACAGTTGTGTGTTATTCATAAGTCCAACTTATTCAATTATTCATTTAAGTCCAAATATTCATTTGCTAACTACTTTGGATTGAAAATCTAAATTTTATTCTAAAATCCTCTAAACTTAATGTTCGAAACTAAACGTTCCTTTAACTGTTGTAGTACTACTTCTATCAAAAACAATAAAAAATTTGTGAACTAATATACAAATAGGATAGAAATCGCGATTTGAAAAAGAAATGACCATTTACGTCAAAAGATCCGTAGTTCCTCGATTCGCAACAATGGTCGATACAACCATAATCCGAAAACCGTTAGTTCAACAGATCAACGAATTTTGTCCGATATCATTACATTATTGATTGATCGAGACTCTATGAACAATTTGACATACACGAATGCCTAGTATTCTACATCAATCAAAGTTTAATGACAGCATTACTCTAACTTAACAATTGCAACTAAATTTATCATCAAATAGATTTGGAAAGCATACAGATTTATTTTAAACGCTAATGCTAAGCAACAAATCAATTGTACTATCCTAAAGTCCCACCTAAATCCCACATTGTGATAGTGAAAAAGTCACAGAAGCAGCGGTGTCTTGTGCAATTGTGATATTTTCACTATCGGAGAACTACCTAGTTCACGAAGACAGCTTATCGGTCAACGCTTAAGCCCTGGGGCTGCGACAAAGCGAGTTCTCGTAGCATGAAGTGGTGTCCATAGTGCTTATAAAAAAGAATGTATACCCAAATTTTAACTAATGCACACAGCAAAAAAGGTAGTAAAATGCCTGCATGTAATGAAGGGGCATGTAAAAAAATATATGTGATATTACACGGTTTTTGCAGTACTCCCCTTCGCTATTTTTCCTAACACCATTTACACCCAATTTGTGTAATAATCACTGCATAATCCTTTAGAGTGTTGTTGATGGCGAAATGTCATAACAGTCAGTTTCGTCTTCGCAAGTTCGCGCACACCCGACAATTTTTTCGTTTTCAAACAGAATCGGTTCCAAAATCACCTCTGTTTGTGATTAACTTGTCGCAGCAACTGGACATTGTCCCGGGCGGGCGTCCAACTCCTGCTCAAGTGGAACCGTAGTCATTCCGATGTTGGCGGAAGTAAACAAAAAAGTGAGGAGATTTCCAGCTCCAGTTCTGGCAGAGGAAGCGGCTGCAGTAAGCTAAACTCCGGCGCAAAAAAAGCGGTCTCGATCGGCCTCCGCCTCTTTCGACCTCGAGCACCTGCAGCGTCACCGGAAATTGCAGAAACTCGCACAAACAGCAAACGGATGACGTCCAAGGACGAGGAGTAAGTTTGATTGAGAAATGATTTCGTGTGATAATAAGAAAACTAATATTTTATTTTTTGCATGAACGTCATCTACGTAGAGAACGCGACCAGTTGGTGCAGATCGGAAGTGTGCCGAAGGTGATTACGTGGCAGTCAAGTCCCCGCCGCAGATCACCACCCGAAGGTAACACAGACGGCATCGGCATTGGCGGTGGAGGTGGAAGTATGAGCACGGACACGATCCTCGATCTGTTCATAACTCGATAATCTTCCTGGCCGGGTGCTCCTGATCAGTTACGACTCGGAACTATTTGCTGCAACGTCACCTGTTCATTCACTTGGGCCGTGTGGCCTGACCTGCTCCCTGTGTTTCTGTACCGACTGTGGCAAGGTTCACGTTTGCAAGCTGGAGCGAACCTATCCAACAGCTGAGAAAATCACATTGCGAGGCGTTGATCACCGGCAACCAGACCCAGCCATGTTCGAGCTGCTGTACAAGATGGCCATCGACATTGTTCCTTTGACCAAGTTCATTTCGCGCAAACATCAAATTGAGGAGCATCACAAACAAAACAATAACTGACAGTCTTTTACCAGGTATCAACATATTGTATTTGTAATTTTTCTGGTTGAATGATGAAATATAACATTTTTCGGAAAAACTTGGTGTTTATTATTTGACATTTAACTTCTGAAGTAACCAATTCGATATCTGTCCAGGAGGGAAAATAATAATCTGTGTAATATTATTTTTTTTTTACGTTTTTTTTTACATCAAATTGAGGAGCATCACAAACAAAACAATAACTGACAGTCTTTTACCAGGTATCAACATATTGTATTTGTAATTTTTCTGGTTGAATGATGAAATATAACATTTTTCGGAAAAACTTGGTGTTTATTATTTGACATTTAACTTCTGAAGTAACCAATTCGATATCTGTCCAGGAGGGAAAATAATAATCTGTGTAATATTACACGTTTAAAGGGGTACACGCAGGAATGTAATTTTAAGTGTTTATTTTGACCAAAGTGATGTGCATGCTTTTGCATGCGATTTTACCATCGGATTTTTTGCTGTGCACTAGGATCAAATCATGCCCCTTGACTTTACAAGGCCCAGGGAATTTAAAGAATTGAAAGAATTGAAAGAATTTAAAGAAGCTAAAGAATTTAAAGAATTTAAAGAATTTAAAGAATTTAAAGAATTTAAAGAATTTAAAGAATTTAAAGAATTTAAAGAATTTAAAGAATTTAAAGAATTTAAAGAATTTAAAGAATTTAAAGAATTTAAAGAATTTAATGAATTTAAAGAATTTAAAGAATTTAAAGAATTTAAAGAATTTAAAAAAATTAAAGAATTTAAAGAATTTAAAGAATTTAAAAATTTAAAGAATTTAAAGAATTTAAAGCATTTAAAGAATTAAAAGAATTTAAATAATTTAAAGAATCTAAAGAATTTGAATAATTAAAAAAAGAGGTTAATTTGAAGAATTAAAAGAACTTGAACAATTTATTTTTTAAAAGAATTTACAGAATTTACCGAATTTAAAGAATTTAAATGAATTTAAAGAATTTGAAGAATTTAAAGAATATAAAGAATTTAAAGAATTGAAAGAATTGAAAGAATTGAAAGAATTGAAAGAATTTAATGAATTCAAAGAATTTAAAGAATTTTTTTCATAATTTACGAATTTAAAAAATTCAAGAATTTCAAGAATTTAAAGAATTTTAATAATTTAAAAAAAATAAATAATTGAAAGAATTTAAAGAATTTAATTAATTAAAAAAAATAATTAATTTAAAAAATAAAAAAAAATAAAAAAAAATATGCTTTAAAGAATTTAAAGAGCTCAATGAATTTGAAGAATTGAAAGCATTGAAAGAATTTAAAAACAAAATTAAATAATTTGAAGAATTTAAAGAATTCGTTTCGTTTTCGTTTTCGTTTTACGGAGCAAGGTGGGGGACGCGGCCTCAAGTCAGTCCAAGTCCGGTTTCTTGTGGAAAAAAGGGTAGTGGCCGAACTAGTATTGCATACAAAATGAACACCACCGGAAGATATAGGGGATCGGGAGGGGGAAGGTGAAAGAAAATTAGTGTTGGTGTGAGTAGTAAGAACTTGGATGACTTGAGCAGTTACGTTAATCTAACTTTAAAACTGAATAAAGGAAATATGAAGTTGTGATTCAAAGTAAAAAGGCCCGGAATAAATTAAATTATTAGTTAATTAAATAAGAAAATGTAACTGATCGGAGATCTATACAAAAGAAATCTATGATGTATTCCAAATTTAAAGGAAATAAAAAAATACTGGAGAACAAAAGATGAAAACTAACTGCCGACCTGTCGCGTCCGTCAGTATTACACTTCGACCAAATCAACTAATCATTTAAGTCCAATTATTCATCTACGGAAAACTAACTAACTTTAATCAACAACCTAAACTGTCTGAAACTGTCTGAAAGTAAATTTAATCTCAAATCCTCAAATGTTTTATTACAACGCCAAATAAGGTAAAGGACTTTGTTTTAAAACCAGTCTTGCCGCTTCCAAAAACCAATAAACATAAATGAACAGTTCATGAACATAAATGAACAGTTCATAAGTTGAACACTCGTCATTAAGACAACTATTTCGAGCCTTTCATTTCATTAGGGCATAAAGGCTTGCAAACAAGAGTGCATCTCTATCATACCATATGTAAACTGTCATTTAAGTGAAGGAGACACACTCCTGTTCACAAAACCCATGCGCCCTTTTGAAATGTTAGGCTCCATTTGATCGTCAAGGCTCCAGTAGATCCTCGATTCGCAACAATATTCGATACAACCATAATCCGAAACCCGTTAGTTCAACAGATTAACGAATTTTGTCCGATATCATTACATTATTGATTGACCGAGACTCTATGGAAATTTTGACAAATCAAAATGCTTTGTATTATTACTTAAATGGAAGTTTAAAATTTATGCAAGTAACAATAATTTTAAATAAAATTCAAAATCTATTCTATCCTACAATGCCTAGAAGAGGCCTCTGTTTCTGTTGTGAGTAAGCGCTGGTTTCAGAGTTCATTTTTCAATTTAAAAGGGGTGGGAGACGACTAATTTGCTTCATGAACTCCTACTCGGCCTTGGGACCACCTCTTAAGACACTGATGGCTCCTAGCTAAGAATTAAACCTAGACACAGCGTCGAGGCCCGCTTCGCATGGCAAAAATGTTGGCTGGGGGGAAGTGATATTATCAGGAAATTTTATTTTAAAGCCAACATTGCTAACGGCGTCGAGGTCCTTACTCATGCCCAAGGAAATTTAAATTAAAAAATTGGAAATTAAAAAAAAACAAAAGGCAATTGAAAATTCTGAAGCTCCAAAACAAAAAAAAATAAAATTTTAAAGGATTCAATAAGCTTAATAAAGCTCAATATAATTAGAAAAATTAAAAGTGCAAAAAAAAACAGTTTTAAAAAAAAATATAATTTTAGAGTTCAAAAATTAAAAGCTTGAAAAATCTAAAAAAATAAATAAAAATTTCTAAAAACTGTAAAACCAAAAAAATAAAGTTCTAAAATACAAAAAAACATGATTTTAAAATCTAAAAATTTAAAATTCTAAGAGTTTAACATTTAAATGTCAAAAACTCAAAAATTGAAAAAAAAATCAAAAAACTCAAAAATTTAAAAAAAAATCAAAAAACTCAAAAATTCTGAAACTTTGAAAATTCCAAAAATAAAATATCAAGGTTTAAAAATATTCAAGAATTACAAAATGTATTACTAAAAAAAATGAAAAAAAATTTGAGACAATTTTGAAGATCTAAAATTTAAAAATTTATGAAATCTTGATTTTCAAGTTCAAAAATGTAAATATTTAGTAACTTCCAAATTTTAAAATTTACAATTTTAGAAAAAAAATAATTTAAAAATTTGGAAAATTTAAAGAACTTAACAAACAATTGAAAATTCAGAAGCTTATATATTATATAATATAAAATAAAAACAAAAAAATGAAAATTTTGGAGAATTCAAAACTTAATATAATTTGAAAAATTAGAAGTTCAAAAATTAAAAAAAAAATCAGCCGTTCAAAAAATAATAATTTTGGAGTTCTGAAATTTAAAAATAATAAACAAACAGAAATTTTAATGCTTTTTATAATTTAAAAACGTGAATACAGTGGACTCTCTGGCTGTCGATCTTCTCGATATCAATATTGCTCCAGCTGTCAATAAATTTTTCAGTCCCTTCCAATAGATTGCTTTGATTTTCCATTCTATAATTTGATAACTCCCGCTGTCGACGGTCCCTTCAATATCGACAACGAGAGAGTTCACTGTATTTTGAAATTCAGAAATTCAAAAAATCAAAATAAAAAAAAAAGATATTTAAAAAATCAATTGGAAAAATGAAAATTCAGTTCGAACTCGATTATCCGAAGTCTTTGCCATTACATCTCCGGATAATCGAAACACGAAATTTTTAATTTTCTCAAAATTTTCCTAGCCTAAAATCTTACTCAAACAATGCAATCTGATTTTCTGTAAGCTAAATCTGGCGGCATTTATGAGTTCAAGCAATTTAGAATTTCAGAATGACTTTTCATAATTTTTTGTATTTTTTTATGAAAATTTAACAGTTTAAATTTTTTAACTTAAGTTTTAATTTTTTAGATTTTTTATTTTTTTTATTTTTTTATATTCATTTATTTTTTATTCAAAAAAATCTCACGTACCATCACACGCTCAAATCAAACTGTCAACTTTTCTTCAGAAAAGAAGGCACAACTTGTCTTGACCGCGTTCCTTACGAGCTTCGTACTAAGCTTAAATCCAAAACATTGAGTAGTAAGCTACTTGGTATAGAGAAAACGTTGAGAAAATACTAGTCGCTGTACAATAAAAAAAATCAACAACAGTAAACCATGCTCCAGCTTCCCAAACCTTGTGTCCAAAGTCACCCCCTCACACGCTACCATGACAATATTATGTGGTGCGTAGCGTACCCCCAACAAGTGGGAGTCAGTTAGTGGAGTCAACCAGCGTGTATATGAAGGAAGATAAAGTCGTATCACACTTACGGAATTGGTGTGCTTCAGACGTGCGATCGCATGCTTGTTGCCGCCGACCACATTCCCGCCACCGACGACTCCGGTCACCGCAGTTGCTGCCACTCCGAGGCCGCCAATTCCAGCTCCCTGAGGCGGTAGTGGTGGCAACACGGTTGTCGGCGTTGCTGCTGCTGGCAGGCCAATTCCGGCTCCAAGGAGGCAACCGGTGCCACCCCCGATGGCCGCCGATCCGTGATTGATTCCAAACTCGCTGTGGTCCGACAGACTAATTGGCAATTTTCGATCAGTCATTTATTGCGTTATTTTCCGTTTTCTTGAGATGGGGTGGGTTGTAACACAGTCGGACACTCGGGCTGATAGCGACCGAGACTCTTCACACGTACATTTGGCACATACACACACACTTGACACTTGTTGGGACACTCGACACTAAACTCCCCAGAGGACTCACATGCTGGACCGTGACGGAACAAAGATGCGAAGAGATGGCCGGGCGTTTTTTTTTTCGGGCGGTTGATAAAATACACAAAGTAAAATTTATGTATTCACTTGTATCTTTTCTTTTTTTCTCTCTTTCTGCGTGGACACACTATTTGCACTCAAACACACACGAATTTCGCGCGCCCGAAGCCCCTTGCCAGCGAGAGGAAAACTGATAATGCAGCTTTGTTACATGCACCACACAACACACGGCGCGGAGAAAAACTGGTTCTGCCTTGCGCTCCAAGCTTCAAGCCGCGCACAATTGTATAATTTTGCCTTCTCGCTTACAGTGGAATGCATATGATACTGGAGCAAAACGCACAAACACACACACACATACTAAGCTAAGCCGTGGCTGCTGTTTCTATTGCACAGTTGCGCTGCTGCTGCTGCTGAGATATCTTCGACATGGCCTGGCGAAGCAGCTGGAAGTGCGGACGGCGACGACGACGTTCTACATCATTGCAGTTTTGCATCGCGATGGTCACGGCGGAGCAGCATCATCATTAGCATAGATTTACCGCTGCCTGTTGGGTTGGGTTTAAGCAGTTCAGCCGCGTGACTGATGCTGCTGCTGCGAAGTGATGACGATGATGATGACGATGTTGTGGTTAAGGTCTCCTGCAAAGAGAAACAAGTTGGAGCTGGGTTAGAATGGGATGAATTTTTATTCTGTTGGTAGGTTTGTATTGCGAAGTGTTTCCCGTTAGGCAGAAATGACCCACAAACGGAGATGATGTAATTCATATTTGTGGCCCTAAGAAATTCATATTAGTAAATCAAATCGTAATCGATTTTCTAGTGAAAATCGTGTTCGTTCAATAGACTAATTTTTCTGTTACATTCTTAGTGGAATTCCATATAAACTGTAACGGGAACTGCAGGAGCGACGAAGCTAGATATATATATTTTTTTATTAGGCTGGTACGAATTTTATTTAAAGTTTTCTACAAAATGCAGTTTCTTTAATCCACAAAATTTCAAAAAAAATTAAAAGAACATTAATCAACAATTCTTTGAAATAAACCGCAAAAAAGCTTTTTTTATTTTTTTTGTATTTAAAATTATTTTAATTATTCAACGATAAAACAACGATGAACAAATTGCATTTAAATATTTTGCATAAAAATTATGTGTTTTAATTCAACTGATTAGTAACATAAAACATATTTTTTTTTTTTTTTTTTTTTTGGGAGGGTGATCCAGCCGCACATCGTTGATGTCGAAACCTCTAAACTGGGCCCTCGTCCTGTCACGTCCGTCAGTAGTCTTGTCGTACATTACAACTAGAATCAGATCTGCCAATGAATTAGTACACTTCGACCAAATAAACACTGACGCTGTATGGATCTGACTCTAGAATAAATGCACAGTTGTGTGTTATTCATAAGTCCAAAATGTTCAATTATTCATATAAGTCCAAATATTCATTTGCGGATAACTACCTAACTTGAATTGAATACAAGATTTAAAGTAACCTATCCGAAAGCTACTCTTATTTCAAATCCCCGAAATTTTAATTAATTTCAAACATTAAAAATAGATTAACAGTTCATATTTTACAAGTCGTGAATTGAAAAAGAGACGACCATTTGATCGTCAGAATTCCAGTAGATCCTCGATTCGCAACAATGGTCGATACAATCATAATCCGACAACCGTTAGTTCAACAGATCAACGAATTTAGTCCGATATCATTTCACTATTGATTGATCGAGACTCTACGGAAATTTTGACAAATCATAATGGTTTTTATGCTACTTGAATGAAAATCATCGATTCTGATAGAATTACTAAATTCACTGTTACTTATTTTGTCCCTAAATAACTAAATGCAAAGTATTAAAAGTTGATATTTATAGTTAAAATCCTAAATTCTACAAAAACTAAATTTTTAAAAACCCGCCTCCTAACCTGACACCCACATTAAGATAGGGAAAAATCACATATGTAGCGGTTCATTGTACAAATGTGATATTTCCACTATCGGAGAACCTCCTTGTCTCGATGACAGCTTACCGGCCATCGATTAAGCCCTGAGACTGCGCCAAAGTGGGTTCTCGCAGCATGAAGTGGTGTCCATGTGTAAAAATGGAAGCTTCAGCAATATACTGAACACTTCGATTTTAATTCCACATCGAATCAAATCATACTCTTTGCCAAACAAGCATCAAACCTATGACACTCATTATGACAAAGCCCAGGGAATTAGTAACATAAAACATATTGAAATCATATTTGTTAACCATTTTGCAATGTACCATATTTTTTCTTGAATTATATCAATAAATGTAAAAAATGCTTTTAATGAAGTTTTGCCTGAGCTTTATTAAAATATTAAAATTTTCCTATTGCTTAAATTAAGGAAAGCAAAAAAATCTCTATTGCACTTAGTTTTGATGAATTAAAGGTTCAGGACGTGCTTCGTTTTGGAGGTATTTAAGCAAATTAATTTTATAGAAACTCAATAAAATTAAATCAGCTGAATTACAAATTCTTGAACCTTTTTTTATTAGGTCTCATAAACAAATGTTAATATTGAGTGTATACCTATCTCACTTTATTTCATTTCATTTATTTCACCGCCTCCATCTAAAAAAAAAGGTCCATGTTCATTGGAGTAAGCGGGATACACTCAATGTTTACATTTATTTGTGAGACCTAATAAAAAAAATCTAGAATTCAACTGACGGAAATTTTTCAAAGTTTCCCAAGATTAATCCCATACGCATTTATTTTCAAATAAATAATTTGTGTTTTATTTTGTATCTAGAACTACTGCTAACTTTTTAGACACACAGCAAAAAAGGTAGTAATCCAGCTGCGTGTTAAAGGCTTGGGTATAAAAGAAATTTTGCATTGTTTTATGAAATTTTATGTAATATTACACACTGAAATATGTAGCCCATCAGTACAGGAAACCTACTGGACAGAAATGTCAAGCTCATATATGCGTTAATCCTTCCCATTTTTCATCGGTCTGATGGCCGAGCGGTCTAAGGCGCCAGTCCTTACAGTTAGTGCTGGGTTTGAATTCCGTCGGTTGCAACTTTTTTTTGTGTTTACAAAAATTGTACATGCAGATGTAATATCAAGTGTTTTTTTTGGCGAAGGTGATGTGCGTTTTTACCATCAGATTTTTTGCTGTGACTATTTTGTTAATAATTTTGTTAAAAGAATACATTTTTACGTTTATTTTGAGCAGTTTTTAGAGTACCGTGAAATTGCCGTGAAATTTCAATGTTTTGTAATTGTCATGACGCGTAATTTCGATTTTTTCCCGTGAAAAATCACTAGCCCTAATTGCTACACTCTAAAATATAATCTTTTTTTTTTTTTTTATTCTAAAAGTTTATTTTTATTAGGTCCTTTAAGACATTTACACATCAGGTTGGGACCGAGGGTCAATCATTCAATAATTTTTCCTAAATTCTAACTGTCAAAGCTGATAAACTCCAAGAGGATCGAATTCTCGGCATACTGTTTACCGATTGCTCGAAAGAAAGGTACCAGAGCTTCCACCATTGCAATGGTCGGTCCGCTCATCGTCGACAGAACCAGCTCTACGATGCTGGAAAACGGAATCCGCATGCCGGCGGACTTGATAGCCTCCTTTTGTGGAATAGGAACTTTCACTTTGGTCATCTCCTGGTGTTTCCTTGTTGAGCCTACCGGAGGGAATGCTTGGTTGAAATCTTCCTTGTCCACTAGGAGGGAAGTATCCTTCAAAACTTTTCCAGTTTTGTCAAGTTGGTTGCGAGATTGATCACTTCTTGCGATCTCCTCCTCCAGGGCGGAATGTCAGCTCTACACCGGCTGACTCCTGTTCAGGTTCTTCGTCTGAAAGGACAGCGTATCGATTCTCGTTCCTGGTTGTAGCTGCAGCCAATTTGACGATCTCCGCGAAAGATCGCTTTGAGCGCCTCTTCAGTTCCAGCTCCAACTTGTCCGAACGTTCCCTGTACTTGGAACAGGAACGAGTTTCGTGTGGAGCCCCTCCACAGAGCAGACACTTGTTTTCCACTGCCTGACATTGCTCGTCCTGATGCTTCTCACCACACTTGCCGCAGACCTTCTTGTTGTAGCAAAAAGACTTCGTGTGACCCAATTTCCGGCAATTCGTGCAGCTCATGACCTTGGGGTGGAACATTCGTACTGGTAGTCGGAGTACCTGGTCAATCAGCAGGAAATCCGGCAGTGCTGTTCCGGCAAACGTAACTCGGTACGAACTTGATGGAATGAACCGTTTGTTCGCGCCCTCGCCCTCCGAAGTTGCCATCCGTCGGACTTCGATGATCTCGACTGTCGGCAGGTTCCTCCGCTTGAACTGGCCAACTCCGTTCAGAATCTGTTTCGCTGTCAGTCCTTCCTCGCTCACCACTCCGTCGATTTCTACCGAACGTGCTGGAATCCATGCCCGGTACTCGACGCAGAATCGCGGATCACAAACGATGTCGTTGGCTTCCTTCGGATTGTTGACCACAACACGGAGTTTGTTCTGATTCAGCTTGGTCACGTTGGTCACTCCGGGGTAATGCTTCCACAGGTCGGCTGAGATCCGCATCGCATTCAACGGTTTACACTTCGGCCGGAAGTAAACAATCCATTCATCCCCTTGGCCGGCCAGGTACTTGCGAACACGGGGTGTGACATCCGGATCGTCATCCCAGTCATCCTTCTTGTCCGTCGCCGGTTGCTTCTCTGGTTCAAACCCGTCCGGTTTCTCCCACACACTTTTGTTCGTAGCTTTGTTCCAATAGAACAGCCTCCCTTCCTTGGTCTTTTGGACCGTCCAATCACTTCCCGCCTCCGCGGCCGCCGCCGTGGCCGTCGGCGAAGGTAAACAAAACACCGCCAGAAAACGCGCTAAAAATCACGACCACTCACTGTGAGCGCTGACGAGAGAGTGTAAAATATAACCTTGCACAGTTAGAAAAAAGCGAAATTTTAAAATGAAATTTTTTGTTCTAAATGAAAAAATACCCTTCTGGGTTAATGTAGATTCGAAAAGTACATTAAATTTTCCTTAAAATGACATGTTCCAAAAAAAAAAATTTGATTAACGAAAAATTGCAGAGTTTTAAAACTTTTTCTGTGTTTTTTTTTTTCGATGAAAAATACATTTTTTTCGGAATTTTGAGTACGCCATCAAATCGGGCGTCCAATTTTACCATCGGGCGTCCTTTGACACCAAATTTCCAGGCTGCAAATTATTGAAAAACATGTCTTTTTTTGCATGTTCAAAATTACGTACCGCTACTCCGTCACGAGATATCAAAAAACGGATTCGTGATCAGGGACAAAAGTTACCCCTTAGGACAAAGTTTCACGCAACTCGAAGAGGGGCGGGGCAGCTGCTGTGTGAGTTTTGCACTGTTTTTAAAGTTTCTGAGAGAAAATTATAAGAAATTTTCTCAGCTTTTCAAAAATATTCTTTTCATAGGTGCTTTTGTTTCAAGATTTTTTTGATAACCTTTTTACTTTAGAAAAATGCAAATTTGTAACTAAAATTACCTATAACTATAAAACGAAACATTATATTACAAAAAAATGTTGAGTACTTTTAGATTTTAAATTCGACTTATCTTTCAAAAATGATTTTAATATATGTCATGATTAGATTTTCCATAAAAAAAACGCTAAAAAAATATCTCTTGAATCAGATTTTGGCTCAAAAGATGTCACATATCGACGTCGTCGTGCTATCTTGTCGTACCCGCCATTTCGACGTTCCGAGAAAAACGCGTTTTAATGTTTGACCTTGAATAAACTAAAACGAAAGCACGCAATGTAAACAATAACAAACACGATTTGTTTGGCTGACCATTCAGTGCATTGTCCCGAAGTTTGGTTGAAGTTGGTTGCTGGAGTCCCGAGTTAAAATTAAAAATGTTTACGGTAGTCTAACTTGTACGTGCATCAAACGCGTGCTGACCTGAATTCCCTTTGGCCAGTTGTCGCACTTACATCAATTTTCAGGGAGTGACAAGATAGCACGACAAGATTGAAACTTCTCCAATATGAAAAGTGACAAAAAATTTCGGAGCTTTTTTGGTTTTCATTGATTATCTCAGGATTGAAATCGAATTTTGGGGATCTGTGATGGTCAAAAGATGAGGCATTGTGAGCTGCACAAAATGGCGTTCTTAACTCAATTTGGCTCAAAATACGATATAAAAAAAAAATATCAAAAAATTTCGAAAATAGAAAAATATGTATTTTGAGAATTACATTTTTAGTCATAAAAAAGTTAAATAAAAACGTAAAAAAAATCCATGTTCCTATTTTTCTGGAAAATCCTAATCATAACCTACAACTTTGCCGAAGACACCAAATCGATCAGAAAATCCCTTCTCAAAATACAGAATTTCATACATTTACATAACAATTTTGTATGACTAGCCTCTACAATTGTATGGAGACTTGTATAGTGAACAGTTTCATAAAAAAATACAAAGAAAATTAGATTTGCGAAATCGCAGAGTTCTTAATGGTTATTTTGCGTAACTCAGCTTTTTTGTTTGAAAAGTCGAATTAAAAAATTGGGTGAATGTTTTACTGTGTCATTTTTTTTCTGAGAAGTCCTATGCAATACTTACAACTTTGTCGAAGACACTAAATCGATCAGCCCTTATATAGTTAGGTTAGGGTAAACAATATTAAAATTTTGGAAAATCTCAAGAGATCTTGGCTTGTTTCTAAAGGTAAAAAAAAATAACTGTGCTAATTTTGAACCAAATCGGTCAAGGTTTAAGGGTTGCTTTCTGTCGTTGAAGTTTGCACGGGAAAATTAAAAAAAAAATGGAGAAAAGCAGAAATTTCTAGATTCTACCAAAAGGGAGCGTTAGATGTTGCGGATCTTTGTCAAGTGTGAGATTCTAATGTAAAATTGTACTATAAACAACTTTGTCTTAGACCGCAAAGCCATCCGAGTTAACCCTGACGAGTTATTAGCGATTTAAAGAAGACGTTTTTGCATGGACAGATCTTTTTCATCATCTTAAGTCTGTAGCAACCCTTAAACTTTTTGCCTAAAGGAATTGAACAAGGGAGTATCCCTGAGGTCGATTTTTTTATTGTCAAAACTGTAATGTACGCATGGTAATCCCTTAATCAAAAAATCATTCAAGCATTTTTTTTCTTCAGGGTGCATGCGTCGCTACCCGCAAAATCCTATAAATTAATCCTAGGCATCGTTGTCGAGCTTAAATCACATCCCGTCCTGTCCGTGTAGCAGCCACCACATACCTCAAACTACAAAGTAATATTAAAACCGAAAGTTTGCTAAACAATTTTCCTCGCCTTGTTTTCCTCTCACTTCCATCATCATCGCTCATCATCATCGGGCCATATACCAGGCACGTAGTACCTACTACCTGGTGATGGTGATGGCGAATAACCAACCAACCAACACAACAGGTAGACGAACGACCTCTCGGATGTCGTGTGTTGTACCGTGGACTGTGACCGGACCCCGGAGCTTCCACGCCGTGCCATGGCAGGTTTGCTGGACACAGTAACAAATTTACTGAAAGGGTTTGCGTAAGAATTTGCAATAACCCAGTAGGATCTTGAGATATGGACGACATTCGTATTTTAATAGTTTTGACTTTTTTTTAATGTGTTTAGTATGTGGTATGTCGTTTGAAGTTCGGTGAAGGTGGTTCGAGGAGGTGGAAAGGCAGGCAGATTTTCACATCATGGAAAACCATTGCCAAATGGTCCGGGAACCGACTATCCCATGGCAAACAACCAGTTGGACCAGGTGAAAAGGTGAAAGGATTTGTCCTCGTTCGAAACATCCGAGGATTCAAATATAGCTCCCTCGAGAGATGTACGCTTGTGTGTGTTAACAGTCATGGGTATACATAACAAAAAGTATAGCATGAAAGAGGAACCAAACATAAAGCAATGAGCATAAATTATTCAACAATGTCAACCGAAAGCCACTCTCGGAAGCAGGTTGGCCGTTTCCCCTATTGCCCATCGGATCGCTTTTGGTGCTAAGGCCAACAAGCTGTTGCTGGCGGTCATTTTCTCTCTCTCTCTCCCCGGACAAACGGGGTGGACAATTTAAATCCATTTGAACCAATTTGTTTCCCTGAATGTGGAACCTCCGAGCGGATGCTGTGTGAGGGACACAGACACTGTGAATGCCGGAGTTTTTTTTTATACATGTATGTATACACACTGGAAGCGGGGTGTATTCATTAAAGAATGCTGTTTGTTCACAGAGTGTAAAAAGGGGCTTCTTTCGGATTATCCGAACCGAAACTGCCCCGTTCTTGGCTGAAATTGAACCGATTGACCGATTGTGTGTGTGTGTGTGTGTGAGAGTGTGATTGGCGAAAATATAAATGTGATATCAACTAAGCAGTAAACGAGATAAAATGTTTCACGCCTTGAAGATAATAAATTAATTTTTTGCTTTGTATTTATTATTGTACTTACGACTAAGATATTTCAAACAAAGGTCAGTTTAGAAGCGATGAGAAATTCTTTGTAACAAAATTCAATAATTATCTGCAAAGCGACTAATTTTTAAATATTACTCAAGTGCCATGATTTTCTTTACAGAAATGGGTGCGAATCGGAAAATGTAACACACTTCTACACTGCCCCTGGGTGCATAAATGTCCCATTTGCATTTTCATCATTTTTGAGTAATTGATGCAGTTTTGTTCAAAATCGTGAGATCTTTCAGAAAAGCCTATAACATCCAGCACTTTGTTCTAGAAATCAGGAGGAAATCCAGTTTTTTCGTGAAAACTTAACACGTAGCCTTATGTGTGGGACAAACTTTCCTTGCATTTTTCTCAGCTTGCTGTTTTTGCGCATGGGAAATTTATGCGAACATGGGCAGTACAGTTTTATTTGAAATGGTCCTATAAACATAAGGTAGCTCATAGCTCACAGGACTTTAAAAAAATCTGGATTTTTAGGTTAGATTAGGTTTCATAGAAAAAGAAAATCAAAAATATCTTTCAAATTTAAACGTCAGAATCCTGAAAAATAATAGGCCTAATATAGGCACATCTACCCTAAATTCAACACTAAACCAATTTTTTTATTTGGATAAAACATTGTCCATGCATTCCGTATATCAAAAGAAGTAATTTTGCATCATTGGTTTTCCCTTACAAATCACCATAACAATTTTGGGTCTGGTCATGCAAAATGGGTAGGTATGTAAATGTATGAAATTCTGTAACTTGAGAACGGATTTTCTGATCGATTTGTTGTCTTCGGTAAAGTTGTAAGTTATAATTAGGACTTTTCGAAAATAATAGGCACACGAAATCCGATTTTTTATTTAACTGTTTATCACTGAAAGAGGAATTCCCAAAAAACTTTTTTTTTATTTTCGATTTTTTTTTTTTTGATAATTTTTGATAAAAGTACTTAGCCATAGTGCGTGATGGCGCAAGATCTTGTTTTTCATGCATTTTTGAAAAATATCGTACATCTGGACAAAAAATATTTAATCAATTTTTAAGCGATTTGCAATCGAAAAGTACTTTAAAAATGTATCATTTTAAAGTTATAGCCATTTTTGGGTATTTATTTTCGATTTCTTTGTTTTTTTTTATAAAAATATGTTTGAAAAGCTGAGAAAATGTCCTATATTTTTCTTCCGTGGAACTTTGAAAATCGGGCAATTAGATTCTGAGATACAGCCTCAAAAAGAATTCGAATCGATGAAAATTAATTTCTGTATGTGACCTAACTAGCCTGTAATTTTCAACTGACGGTATCTCGGTTACGAATACAGTTGTTGTTCGATAACTGGGCGTTGTTTAACTGGGCTGCTTTTTAACTGGGCGCTCGATAACTGGGCCGTAGCCCACTTAAAAAGCAGACAAACGTCTAAAAACCAAAACAAACCGAAATCACCGAGGGGTTGATGGATGCAAAAATCATGTTCAACAAATAAAAAACCTTTTTTCAAATTTTAATGTAATTTCAAGTCACAATTAAAGGAATATGAAAAGTAATCATTATAAATAAATTTGAGTAACTTTTAGTTTTATATTTCATAAAAAGAATATTATGCATCGTTAGTCCCCTCGTTATTTTTCGTTCAGCCCAGTTAGCGAACAGCATTCGGTGACTGGGCAATGTTCTCAGCCCAGTTACCGAACAACTACTGTAGTTCGATTTGCAATGTAAAAAAATGGAACTGTAGTGATTTTTTCTGGTCTTTTCATTAACAATAATTTCAAAATTTTAAAAACAAGCATAACTTTTGGAAATCACTTAAAAGAGATAATTTTAGCTTTATAATATTTTAGAATATTTTTTTTTATAATTTTATTGAAAAGATGAGAAAATTTTGCAATCAATTATAACATTGGAAATCGGACCAATCGTTTCCAGGATATCGTCAGTTCGAAATTACATATTAGGTGACACTTAGATAAATAAATTTTCATTCAATTCTTTGTGAGGCTGCATCTTAGAAACTATTTGCCCTAATTTTCAAAATTCCACAGAGGAAATTTTCTTAGCTTTTCAAAAATATTTTTTTAGGAGTGCTTTTTTTCACGAATTTTTTAAAAAAACCAAAAATTTACACCTAAAAGACTTGAAAACGGTACACTTTACAAAAAAAGGAAAGTAATTTGCGACTGAAAATTCGATTTACTTAAAAAATTATTATAATAATTGTTTTGTCCAAATTTTCGAAATTTTCCCAAAAAACTACTTTTCCAAAAAATCGTTTCCAGAACACATTTTATGTTACTTCTTAAAATTAAATTATTTCTAGTTTTAAAATATTTATATATTTTGACAAATTTGGGCGCGAAATTCGAATTGGATGTTTTTCGGTTTAAAAACTGTTCAAGTATAATTAAAAATTAAAAAAAAAGGAAAAATGTCTGTTCATAATTTAATTACTAGAAGTTTCTAAGAAACCACCGAATATTTGAACTTTTGATAATCGCAACTTTTGCTAATCGAGTCGGGACAGCATTGCACATTTTCGTTCTATTCCGTTTCTCAGAAAATCATTCGCCATAATGGACCATTTCCCCGAATCCCATTCCCCACAGTGAGCCCTTTCCCAAAAAAGTATACTGTTGTTGTTTACTAAAATAAATATCATGTAAATATTTAGGAGAGTTATGAAATCCATTGAGGTTCACTTTACTTTTTTATTAATTTGAAAATGTCAAAAATAAAGTTAAATTTATACGAGAATAAGCAAATTCTGTTTTACCCTTCTTTAAGAATTTAAAGTTTTAGAGATTTGAAGATATCAAAAATAAGGGTATATTTTCTGGGAAGTAATAAAAATCAAAGAGATTAACCTTCCTATTTTTTAGAATTAAAGATTACAAAAAGAAAATAAGATTATGAAACTTAAGTTAACCCATCATTCTTAAGATTTGATGATATGAAAATATCTAAAAGAAAGGTAATTTTTTAACGAGAATTTTTTTTTTTGTAGATGAAATTTGAAGATGCCATTTAATTTAGTAAACATTTGTCTATCAAAAAATCTGATACCGAGTCCCATAAGTCATTGACTTATAACAAGCTGTCTCTCTCCGCTGATGGCTATGACCGTCGCAAGACGCTACCGAACCGCACCGTGATAAGCTGCCGCGACGTCGACGTCTCTTTACGGGGGCGTCGCCACCATCATCGTATTGAACTGCGCGGCGTCAATTTTCCACCAAAAAGCCTTTTTTCTCTCTCTGCTCCGAACAGGCTTCGCTCCTCGTTACTTGACTGCTATTATTGTTATTGTTATTTCCATCAGCGGTGATTATTGTTATTGTTGCGCGATCTCGTCGGAGCCACGCAAGTGGAGAAAAAGAAATGTATATAATTTTTGGATGGAGAAGGCAAAAAAAACATATTTAGGCATAAATTTCTCTCGTTCCGATGCACGGACGACGAGCAACGACCAGGCAATGTGTGTTTCGTTGGTTGGGCTTTTGATGGATGTGTTGAACGCATTTCTTTTAAATATTTTTTTTTTTTTTGCTGATATTTTTTTTTTCTTTTCACGTCAAAAGCTAAACCGACAACAATTTTTTCAAGTTAAAGTTCCAAAATAAACGTTTGAATTTATTTTAAAAATATTATTAAAAAAAATATTGTGTCGAATCCACTTTACAGCATCACAGCTCGGATGGCACGTCGACAGAGAAGCTTGGAGTGAAATTGAAAATTGCACAAAATTTCACAAAAAATACAGTCAAAATCCAATTTTCCAGAGAACTGCCCAAACATTTCTTCAAACCTCAACCAATCTAGGCCGGTTCGCAGTGTGGCCAAAGTTTGATGACTCGTCGCGAGAGGCCTCCACGACGCGGAACAACAAATCGTCGCGGAAAATTGCCAACTGATGGCAGTGCTCCGCGGAGTTTGGTCATTTTTGTTTATATATTCATTCATAAGCCACTCACTCCGCGACCGAACGAACAGGTCGTAACAATTTGTTCAACGCCGCCATGAATGGCCAAAAACAAACCAAACAAGAAAAGCAGCAAAAAAACAATGCACATCTGGCATTATGCCATCGACGGAGCGCGGTGCGAAAAGATTTTTCCCAATTTATAAATTTGATGATGTTTCATAATTAGCCCCCGTGTGTATCAAGGAGTGTGTCTGTGTGTGGGGTGAGTATGCAGAGTAGAGCCCAGTCAGTGACCACCGTAGACACCTGAGGAGGATAATGGCCCCCGAGGCGAGATTTTGAGGGGCCCCCGAACTGTTGTGTTGTGTGTTATAGTATTGTTGCATAAGTTTGGCTAACTTTCACGTACGCTGCTGCTGAAGGCAGTGACATTGAAAACCAGCCCAGCCCCAGCGCAACTAATGCCGCGTCTTGGAATGTGGTGTTTACATGGCAAAATTTTACACAAACTCCGTAATCAGATATGGCGGGACGATTTTTAAGCCGCTTAGACATTTTACAGCTAAAGTTTGAAACTGTGACTTTTGGGACACCTCGGTGTTTACGTTAAAGAATACAGTCAATTCTCCGGATGTCGGTATCTGTTTTCTCGCCGTTCGTTGCTGCTTTGATGCATTCTTCAATCCCTGCAAATAGCTTTTCTTCGATGGTTTCGTTCTACGAGTCCGCTGTATAACCTGATGCATCTTATCCTCAACGGTCCTTTCAAGATCGACACATAAAGAATCGATTGTATAAAAAACATATACCGACCGAAACAAAGTAAAAAACGAGGAAATTTAGGAAAAACCTTTAAATATGTCTCCTCTGTCTATTTTTTTTTAAACTTTTTCTAGATTTATAGGTGGTTTTTGTCGTTTCTTTAAAATTTGAGTTTTTGTTCTATCGTTTAAGCATTTGCAATCATTGGTTTTCAAAAGATGTACGGTTTGAGAAAAACAAAAATTTTAGCGAAAAAATAACTTTTCCCGGTATTGTACATCGAAACTTTCATCGGTATATGGACCCTGGTCCGTTACAGTAAAAGGCGGTTCATTACATGCAAACTGGAACTTTTTTCGAAAATGATTCTTTGAGAGCACAAAAGCAATTGATTAAGTTTCACACATGTAAATCGGCAAAAATAATTACACACATAAACTTCAGGGCATAAAAATAACAAAATAAATTTGAAGACATTTGGTTGTATAATTGCTGAAATAAAGCTGATTAAAGCGCCTCGATATATCAACTGCTTTGACCAAACCGGCTCAAAATTTTGGTAGAGACTCATTAAAATGGTCTTGTGGGCATGACCAAGGCTAATTTTCAAAGAGTTTATTTAAAAAAAAGATAAATATATTATTTGTGATTTTTTGATTTTTTTTTTAAACAACAAAAAACAGAACAGAAAAAAAACAGAAAACTTCCAGAATTGATTAGAAATCATGTTTTAAGTGGATTTAATATATTTTTTTTGTTATTTTAAATTTTGAGGTTTTAATGAAAAAATAGTCAGGATTGTTCATAAGACTTCAGAGTTAATGGTTGTGTGCAATACCTTTAACATATTCCAAAAAAAAATCAGGTGGTAAAAAATCAAGCCTCAAATTTTGAATTCAGTTGCTTTTCTCCCTATGTTCAAACTTGACCAGATTGAGACAATAAAAAAAACCTTAAATAAAATTTTTAGTAGCCTAAAAAAGTTGCAGAACAAAATATTTGACTTGTTTCTTCAAAAAAAAATTAGCCTTTTGATTTTTTTTAAGCCCGCAGTCAAGAAATCGCATTTTGCTAGAATTTTTTTTTTGTAGAGCAGAATTAAAGCATATATTTTGAACGCAAAAGCTTAAATCTATTGTGTTTCATATATTTAAAGGACCTTTTCGAAGAAAATAATTACAATTGAAATTTCAAAAGTTTTTTGAGTTACTATTAACATTTTAGATCTTTTTTCGATTTGTCCAAATGAAATCATTTTGCATCATTACTTTATTCAATACAAAATTTCAAAAAGCTAGAGCAAGTATTTATTTCTCAGGACAAAAAAGAATTACAGAAAAAAATAAAACTTTTGAGATTTTAATTTTTTTATTCATAAAAATAGATTTTTGAAGAAAATTAAAAAAAAAATGGTCAACCAATTTTTAATTCTTTTTGTGACGGATATCAAAATTATAGTAAAAAGTATTCCTGTGAAAATTAATGTTTTATTTGACCTTATAAATCAAAGAGCTTGTTTCTGATGTATGGTTTCCGAAATAATAATTTATTTTTTCAAATTGTCGTCTAATTTAGCCTTGTTTGTAACGTCAAAATTATTTTTCATTTTTTTAAGGCCGAATCTCAATAATTCGAATCGGAAAATCATAATTGAATTGAATAGCTTTGAAAAATAAGCATAAATTGCTGAGAAAAAGTGCTCAATAATTGTTTGGGATTAACAAATGTACAACATTTCCTAAATTCCCTGCCAATTGCTATCGTATTTCCAAACAGAGTTCTCCACGATCAAAACATTACGTTTTCCCACTTGACGGACGGGCCGCGGCCTGGTGCTCGCCCGACATCAAAAGAACATCCAATTATTGTGACTGACTGGCTTCCACTTAAGTACTGACCGAAGGAGCAAAAACCCCCTCAAACTCACTCGAACACATACACCCGCTTCGTTCGTTCCATTCATCGCCCAAAGCACACATACACGCCACCACCGCCGCTGACTTTGGATCTTCAAAAGCAAATCCACTTCAGCCCCAGATATAAAGACGTCGATAAACTATAGGGTTAATATTTGTGTAACTGTTTCTCTTTGGGTACGCGCAGAGTGAGATTATCTCCATAAGACTGATTACACTAGTTATTACTTAAAAAAAAAATCTCTTAAATTCTCTTGGATTAAAATGATAAATTTAGCAAACAAACTAAACTGTGTTGATGTTTTTACAAAGTTTGTGATAATTTTGTAACCCAGTGTAGCCTGGTGTTGCCCGAGCAGCACACTTTTGTCGATCAATTTAGTGTTCCACTGTGTATGGTGCAGCGCAGGCATTAGTACCAGCAGCAGCAAACTTTCCTCCATCGCGGCTGATTAATTCGAACACATGATCGGTAGTAATTCATCGCACTCGGAAGCTTGTAAAAATGCACCAAACCGCCGCCACCGAACCAAACCAGCAACCAGCAGCAGAAGGTATAGAGGCTCGATGGTTTCCGTGGAACTTGAGGCGGATCTACAACCATCAACACCAACGAGGAACTGCTGCTGTTGCTCGCACGAAAAGGTTTCATTTACACACCTCTTCCAACAGCACGAGAAGGAGGAAAAACACACCACGGCGGTGACGACGTCGACGACGCGTATTATTTTTCATATTTTCATTTTTTCCGTTTAGACGAACTCTCTTTTTTTCTCCTGCGACGAAGGCACTGGTAGTGAGCAAGTCTATGCGAAAACTTGTTTTCGAAAATGATTTAGGTATGTCTTATATTAATTTGTTTTATCAAGGTCGAAAACAATCTCAAGCTAAATAAACACTTTGCCTAACCCTCTACAACCCAAACCCACCTCTAGACGTACTCGTATTTTTTTTTTAATTCGAGGTTTGGAAGTTTGTCTCGTTTTATGTGACTTTGCCAATGTAATGACATTTTTTCAGGGGTCGACATGGTTTTTTACTAAAATTTCCAATATTTTATGCAAGAATAAATTTACAGTTATATTTGTAAAGGCCGATACTATGCCTCTCCGTATTTTTAAGCAATTGAAATGATAATGGTATTATTCTATACCATTATTCTAGAAAATGTGAAAAACAAGCAAACAAATTAAAAAGTAACTGTAAAAACATAAGAAACTAAAATAATATAAGTTAATTTTAGGAGAGATTGAAGAATAATTCAAATACTACCGAAAAAAACAAGATTAACAAGATAAATGCAAGTTAAAATATTTTAGTATTTACTAAAAATTAAACATAAAACAAACATAAAACATGAAAGGTAAAATATTACGTAGAACAAAATTTGATCCACTTGACCTTAGGGAAAAATTGACCTTAGGGAAAAATTATAGCTTTCGAAAAAAATTGGGCTTTAGAGGGTAAATCCACTTTTAGTTAGTTTATTCTTTTCTCACATTCAGCCGGCCCTAAATTATTCTATAAATTTCAAAGTTCTTGACTCATGGGAAAACTTTTTCTTTCAAAAGTCAACCTCTTTTAAAAACTTCCGTAATTAAGCCAAAATATTTTTTTGAAGTACTTAATTCTTTCATCGATTTTTTGAAAACAAATGATTAATGTTTTATAAAGCATTTCCATCCTATTTCATTAAAATTTTTAAACTATGCCTTGAAATTTATATTTTCATATTTCGATTATTTTTTTTATTTCTTTTTAATCTGCATTCAACAAACTCTATGTTTATGTTACATCTGGAAATCTTCAAAATCTCGATGCTACAAGAAACGTACTTTAAACAGCGATTTGAGCCAATAAAAATGTTATTTCAAGTTTTTGTAACGTTTTTAGTACATTTTTAATCAGTCAGATCCAAAGTTTTTTTTTTTTCAACGAAAAAGTCCTAGAACCAAACTTTTATTATTCTTGTTTTTTGAATGTATTTCAAAATACAACATTTAACAGAAATTTTACGGAGTGAGAAAAACGCTTAAATAATTCGGAAAACCTTATGTTAAATATAAACCAGAAGTAAATAATCTAAAAAGCAAAAAAAAACTAAGCTAAAAAGCAAAAAAAATTATGCTCCAGAAGTAATTTTTTCCATAAATTTTTAATTTGAGGACCATAACAATACATCCAAAAATTCTTGATATTTTGCAAATAAGTGACAAAAGCATAAATGTAAAAATGTTATGTATTTTGTAATACTTTTTGTAGATTTTTTTTTGAAATGGGATTGAAATTTTAAGTTAGTCGTTAGGTTTTTTAATCGTAAGGCAAAAAAAAATGCATGAAAATCAAATTATAATAACTGAAAAAACAACAACAATTACTGAATCTTCAACAAATGATCTGTCAAACTGACAAAAGAATATTATTGAAGTTTCAGCAAAACAAACCGACATTTCTTTTGCTGAAATTTCAGTTGTTTAACAACTGTTTTACAGAAATTTCAGTCAATCATCTGTCAAAATGACAAATAGCATAGCATTGGTGTCTACCCGTAGCTGCTACTTCGTTATTGACCAGGACCTCCAAAAATTGCTCCCTGGACCACAGATGAAAAGTAGGAACCAATCATCACCCCTTCGCATGCTGATCAATACCGACGCCGGCCACGACCAGTGGTAAGACACGGGGAAGTGGATGGGAAAGTTAGTCCGATACTTGAGTGTTGGGACCGCTAAATCGGCTGCGTCTCGGACAAAGTATCACATCTGTCAAAATGACAAATTTTAATTAACTGAGATTTCAGTAAAATCAAAATTGCTGAATCCTTTACTGATATTTGATGAAAATTCAATGAAACTTTACTGGCGAACAAAAATGGTGTGAGGGCTTGGCAAAATTTTAAGCTTAAAAAGTCTGTTACTCACTTAAATCATGAAATATCTTCTTGAAACTTTCAGGGGGGATTGGATATCATCTTTTAATGAATTAAAAAAAATCAGTTATATGCAAAAATAATATTAAATCTTTGAAAATTATTATACGTAGGTACGTTCAAGATTTGTACACAAAAACTAAAAAAAAATATCCAAGATTGCTTTCAATTGAAGCAAACTAAAAAAAATGTGTTGCAAATATAAATTCAAATAGAAGACAAGTTTTTTGCAAAACCAAAAGATGGACAAGGCGAAAGCGAAAAACAAACACAATAGGGATTTTATTTTCATAAGCTTAAATGTAAAAAATAGCAAGATATTTAAGAAAATAAATGTACTACGTTTGAACTGCAAATTGTGGGAACACGACACAAGTCTAACAAAGCACCGCTTTCTATAGTTCGAAATCAAATTTTGAGCCAACGATTTCTCTTCAAAAAAGATTGAAATAACTAATATTTCTAGATTTTTTTTAAAGTCGTTCTACGCATAATTGTCCCATGTTCAAAAAAGAGCAACTGAGAAAAACGCGTTTGAAATTTTTCGATCGATTTCTGTGTTTCTACGCATAATTGTCCCGTGGGTCCCTATTCACCCTATATGTCCCTAATTGCCCCAGTTAGCAGTTTATCACTCTTACTTGTGATTCTCTTGCTATACAATAGGTGAACACGACATAATGCTTCGTAAAACTATTGATTCCGGGGAAGAAAATACTTGGTGGGACAATTATGCGTAGAATTACAACGATGGGACAAACAGACTTGGTGTTGTTTTCAATGAGTTCACGAACAAAGTATAAAATTTTATGGGTTTTTCGAAAAGTATACGTCAAACTAAACTTAAAAATGTTAAAAAGTCAGAATCATCCAAAAATGACATGGGACAATTATGCGTAGAACGGCAGTCTAAACATATGAAACAATTTTATTTTTTTTCGTAAAGCATTGCCATTGTTTCAAGAAATTACTTCTTTTTTAACATTATTTAAGGTGAAACTGGACGTCGGCCATTATAAAAAAAAAATCTATGCAACTTTAATCAAGATTTAGTTATATTTTATCTCCTTAAAAACTTGCAATTATAGTTGATAACATGTAAAATGTAGGAAAGTGACAAAAATAACATAAAAGAGGCTATTATCATTCAAATTTGAAAAATTAGTGATGCTCAGAAGCAACCATGGGCGTTAGAGGTTTAACTATTTGGACACTGGATTGATTTAGTATTTCTTGTGTTGATATCACGTTTGTGAGGCTTTACAACATTAAATGAAATTTTCTTCTAATCACGGAAAAAAAGAACATTTGTCCAGCAAGCGTAAAGAGAAATTCGGTAAAACACAAACCATTCCAGCAATTTCAAACACAAACACAAACACATGACTTTTGTTGTCAAAACTACGTTTTCGTAGAGAATTGCTCGCTTACCGTGTCCACTGGGAATGTGTGTTCAGTTCATGCCATCCAACCCAACTTTAATCCTCCTCGTTGGTGGTACGACAAAAGCTTACGATCTGCTCGTTTACAGTCCCCACCCCGCGGAAAGATTCTCGTTTCGTTTCAGTACTCCTGCGCGTCGGATTTCACTTATCATGTTTTACTCTTTTTTTTCGATGGGTCATAATCAAAAATGTTTCACTCACTGATTACTTGTCGCACAGTCCATTGGAATTCTAATTGCTTCACAGCAATTAATACAACAGCTCAAAGAATCGTTCAACGTCACTACTATGCTGCATACAACTTGTTCAAGGGAGCAGCACCCAACGCCCAGCCCACTTACAGTTATGCCATCCGGAAGTTGGCCATTCCCGGTGTGCACCTTTTATCAACAATCTTCGTCACCTTTCTTCCCCGTACACAGCAGCTGATAAGAGCCAAGAACATGCACACAAACACAACCGTAAGCACTTGCACAGCCACTTGAAGTGATACTAAGCAGAGCAAACAGTGAGTGATTCTTCTTCCTGTCCTATGCTGCTGCTGCTGCTGGTGCCGATGGTCTATCCGATGGGTGGTGAAATCGAACTGAAACTGCTATGACGTGCTAGTACGCTGTGAGGACCGCGCCATGAACAGCAGGTAGGTGGGTAGAAGAGAGCCGACTGGAGAGCGAGCGAACGAAAGAAGCCCCCAACCATCACTAACACGCACGTCGTCGTCGAAGCCATGCCGAGTTATGGAACAAGCGGTTCGAAATCAAGGCTGTATATCATAGGTACTCGCGATCTTGCTTTGCATTAGTGTGAGTGCATGACTCCGTGCCACTAAAACCAAAACAATAACAAACGAACAATGGACCGTGCCAGGAAAACCAAAACATAAACAATGTCAGTGTCAGTGGAGTGAGAGAGTCAGAGATAACGATTTTGACAACCGCACTACTACACACTCAATCACGAGTACCTTAGGTAGAAAGCCATGGTTCGAAATAATACACTCCACTCTCCGTTGTTGGCCCAGCGAAATTACGACGACAGAGGTATGGTATACGTGCTGCATACTATGCTCTTGCTTGTACTCGGACGATGAGTGGGGCCCGTTGTCATCGGGGCAGTGCGATGTTTTAGGGTACGGTGGCGTGAGTTGGGGAAATTTAAACCAAAATTTGATCCTCTCCTGTAGCTCAACTCAGTTCAACGAAAAAAATGTGCAGTAAACTTTACGCAGTAGGTCTGGCCGCATTGTTTTTTTTTTTAAATAATTATTTAACTCTTCAGAATTCATTACCGCGTGAACTAAAATAGGAACATTGTTTGCTCATCTGCGCTCCAAGTGAAAATAAATCGCTTCGATTACACATCTTGTTTTTTCTTCTCTGGAATAAGTCCTGGATCAACCTCCTACGATTTATGGTCCTCGAGAAGTCGCAGTCCCTATTGGCCATTTACATAGTTTTGCTTAAAATGATGAAATCAGGGAAAAAAATCATTGATTATTTTGAAAATTTTATAATTTGGTCTAAAAGATGAAATTATCTAATTTTAGACTTTTTTACCAGTTTCCAAGATATCGTTAGTTAACAAATTACAGACTATTTTTTTTTCCTTAAAATTATTTTTATTAGGCCCTTTTCGGTGCTGGGACCTGGTTAGGACCGAGTCTGCTTATGTAATTTAATTTTTTCTTAAAGCTAAGAGTAATTACAAAAAAATACAGATTAATTAAGAGACACTTTCAAAGTTCAAGAGAGCAAATTAAAGAAAAATTTTTGGAGATGCTACTCTGTAAAAAAAAATCTGACTTAACAAAACATCAAAAAGACAATTTATAATGCAAATTCAATTTTGCTTTAAAAATTATTAAAAAAAAAATGTTTGCTCACAATTTGGATTTTTCCAAAAAAAAAAAAAAAGATTTTGCGCACACTATAGATCAAAAGATGTCTTTTTTAGTCTCCTAAAACATATCAAAACATTTCGAAAATAAAAAATACATATTTTGGGAATTCAACTTTTAGTAATAAAAAGTTAAAAAGAAGAATCGATTTTTTTTTCGTGTACCCATTTTTCCGTTCAAACCATAACCTACAACTTTGCCGAAGACACCAAATCGATCAGAAAATCGCTTCTCAAGCTAAAAAATTTCATGCATTTACATAACCATTTTGTATGACCAGACTCCAAGATTGTATGGAGACATGTATGGAAAAACTTATGATGAAAAATGATTTTTTGGCAAAAATTTAATTTTAACAATCGGGAAAAAAATGCAAAATAGTAGAGAACCACTTTTTGGCAACAAAAAAATTAGCTCTCGTTTTTTTTTAAACTGGCTTAAATAATTATTCTAAAAAGAAATCAACACAGAAAAATTAATTTACAATTGTTTTCAATTTCATTGCAAGTCCACTTCTATTACAGGATGACCACTCAAATCCCATTTTCAAATTCCCGACTTTTCTAGAAAACTCAAATAATACTTCAACAATTTAAAGTAATTATTTTGATTCAGAGTAGAAACATAAACAAATCTAGAGTTTTTTTTTAAAGGGGTCCTAAGCTATTGTGTTTCATATGTTTAAAGCACCTTTTCAAAGAAAACTCTAGAATTAGTCTTTGAAAAATAATCGAAAGCTCAACAATACGTATAACTTCAATGTGTGTGTGTTTTTTTTTTAAATTGGCCTACGTATAGTTTTTGATACTTCGTTTCAATTGGAAATGACAAAAAGTTAAAAATAAACTGAATTTTGAATTTCATTCGTAATTTCATTTTATTTAAATCAAAGAACGCTTAAAACATGATTTTTGTTAGTATTCCTCAAAGAATAAAGAAAAAAATATCTAGGAACTCGCTAAAAAAAATGTTTTTATCAAGTTCCCTTTTTGATTTTGTAAATTTTTATGTTAAAGATAACTGAATTTTAAATTTCATTCGTAATTTAATTTTATTTAAAATCAAAGAACGCTTAAAACATGATTGCTGTTATTATTATTTCAAAGAATTTAAAAAAAATATCTAGGAATTCGTTAAAACATGTTTTTACGAAGTTCCCTTTTTAGTTTTGTAAATTTTGTTACTGTCCAAACTCGATTATCCGAAGCCTTGATTATCCAAAGTTTAGATTATCCGAAGTTCGATTATCCGAAGGTTTGTATGGGGCTTCGGATAATCAAATCGCGATCGAAAAAAAAAATCGTATTTTTTTATTTTTTTCTTCAAACATCAAATTCGAGTTCTGCGACCCCATTTTAGTCAAATTTCAATGGTTGATTGCCTTAAAATTAAAAAAATGATTTTTCATATTTTATCATCGCCATTTTGGCCGCCATCTTGAATTCAAAAATTCTAAATCACATTAGAGTGATTCGATAATCGTGATTCGATAATCGGAAGTTTTGATTATCCGAATTAAAATTTTGCCAAGGCCTTCGGATAATCGAATCTTTACTGTATTGAATTTTTCAATCAATGTTAATTTTTCTAGTTGTCAGTATTTAAGTGTTTTATTTATTTATTTATTTTTTCAATGAAAAATTCAGTTTGATAAGATTTATTTTTTCCACTTATTTTAAGCGAAGAGACAAACTCTTTAAACAATTTAGCAATAACTCAACATTTCCTGGTTTTTTTTAACTAAAAAAAAATATTTGGGTTTTCCGATAACTGAAGATCAGGTAGGTAATTCATCCATACTCACAAACAAAATTTGGAAAAATATACTTGAAATTACTTACTGAATTTAGTTGAACAATTAAAAATATTTACAAAAAAAAAACATTGCTAAACACAAGTTGGAATATTTTTTCAAATATTCAACTAATGCGACAAAATGAAACATAGTTATGACTCTGCGCTGACCATCTTTAAAATAACGCTCTTTTTTTATATTAGTTTTTTTATTGACTTTACCTCTTGTTTGATAAACAGAAATGAATAAATATAATTTGATTCATGAAACAATATTATAAGAATCTGTGTTGAATTGGGTTTTTAAAAATTTTAATGTTTTTAATACCTTTTTCATTCGCAAATATAGTAAAATAGTGAGAAGAACCTTTAATTTAAAGTAAGTTACTAAAGTAGAATTTAGTGAACCTAATTGATTATTTTACAAAACATTACAAAATTATTCAAGAGTTATAGAATCATTTTCAAACAAGTATGCTTGGAATTCCCGACTTATTCCGACATTTTGACCCAAAAATTCACGATTTTTGGCGGATTTTGGCAAATTACCGACCTTTTCCCGACTTGAGTGGCCACCCTGCCATTATTACTTCGAAGGTTTAAAAAAAAAATTTGCTCGCTCATTTTTGAACCATTAAAAATTCTAAGCCATGGCCTTCAAATTAAAAAAAAAATGGTAAAAAAATATTTTTATTACCAGCTTAAAAAAATAATTACTTTAGATAATTTAACAATAATAATAATAATGATAATAATGACCACACAGGAATATTTGATTTTTTTTGTTGAATCAACGCTAAACGTCGAAGCAGCTTTTTCAAAACAACAAAAGACTTTTGTGGAATTGAGAAAATCAAGGTATGTTTCAACGCAATTTTGTTGTTGATTATATTCAACAAAAAATTTGTTGATTCAAACCTTGTACAGGCTGATTCTACAAAACATTTTTCTGCGTGATGTTTTGGAGCAATTTCAAAGGTTAAGAAAGAGACACAAACTTTGAAAATAACACAAAAAATACCGTACACTGAAAAAATGGCTTTACTAAATTTAATTTACATATTTTTTGCACTCAATGATGAGCTTGTTGTTATTGTTGTTGTTGTTAGTACTTGCCGCGCTGTTGGGTGGTATTCCTTTTTGCTGTTGTGCTTCACGGCGATGCGCTTTCTGCGTTATGTGTATGTGTGAGTGTGTTTTTGTGCACGCGTTCCAACAACTCACTCTGTCCCACCACTACAAACACCCGCCACCCATAAACGAGACGGGATTCCGCAAACGTTGTCTCTTTTCTCGCTTCTTCTTCTGCTACTTCTTCGTCGTCGTAATCACACTCGTCGTTCAAACCATTTTCCATTCACTTTGGCCAGCACGACCTCTCTCTCCCCGCACTCCCCCTCTCTCTCGCTCTCACACAGCACTCTGGAATCCGCCTGAGAGCAACAGTTTGGCCCCAAAAAAACTTTCGAACCCAAATTTCAACCCTTGCCGGAACAATTTACCACCCACAAACAGTACACCTACCTAGACTTGATCACGGTGAACATTCTACGCGCGGTCTGCGCTCGATATTTCGCACTTTTCAAGCCACTTTGGACGCGCGACCCGACACCCAACTCGAAACTTCGGCCCGAAACAGAGGAGAGATTCCAAATGAAATGCAAACGCGACGACGACGACACGACCGCTTGCGGTGCACACACATACACAGTCGCAGCGTTTGGCGATTGTGGTTGTGTGTTAAACACATCGCGTGCACGGTAAAGTTGGCAGCTGTGAACAGAGAGTGTGAGAAGTGAGAAGTAAGTAGCATCGATTATAGGCAATTTTGGGATGCTGCTATGCCCAAAAAATCAATTTCAACAAATTTTCGAACTGTAAAAAACTTTCAAAAGAGCCCTTTTTTAAGATTTGGCCTTTTTAGGGGGAGGAGGCGGGTCTGGCGAAATACCAAGCCATATATCAAAAGTTGAAATTTTATATTGAGAAAAAGCCACGTGGTTTATGCATGATTCCTCAAGGATTAAAAAAACACCCAAAAAGCAAAATGTAAGGTATGCACTTCGGAAGAAACCGGTCAAGAAAAATTTCAAATGGGCAGCAGCGGTAGCGAAAGCAAGCCAGAGAGGGTGAAGAAAAGCCCCAAGAAAACGTTCCCTCTCTTTTGTTCTGCCGTTCGTAAAGCTGTTTCTTGACCCCCTTTCTTTTGAAGAGCATACCGGCCCAAAACTGATAATTAGTTTTATTGGACCTATTTAAAATAAAACTCCAGATATATACTGCCGCTCAAATCAAGTCCGTCCCATATGTAATTTCGTCAATTTTGAGTTAATGATGCAGTTTTTTTCAAAATCATGTGAACTATCAGAAAAACCAATAAAATTTAGTAGCAAATTTCACTTTTTTCTAAAATTCTAACACGTAGTATTATGGGCGGGACAAATTTGTTTGGCGTTTTTCTCGGCTTGCTGTTTTAACATATGGGACGGACTAGATTAGAGCGGCAGAATTTTCGTATACGAAATCGGTATTTTTTTTATTCTTATTTTTGTAATTTGCAATCCAGCTGAAACTTTTTTTTATGCCTTCGGTATGCCCAAATAAGCAATTTTGCATCATTAGTTTGTCCATTAAAATTTGTCAGCTGCCCATACAAAAATGTTATATGAAAATTTAAAAATGAGTGTCTTTTGATGGAATTTTTTGATCAATTTGGTGTCTTGAAGGTATGGATAAGGACTACACCGAAAAAAATTATACACGGTAAAAAAATTGGTGATTTCACCAAAATTTGATTTGCAAAAAAAACCCTATTTTTTATTTTTCTGATATGTTTTAGGGGACATCAAATGCCAACTTTTCAGAAATTTCCAGAACGGGCAAAAAATCTTTTACCGAGTTATGAATTTTTGAATCAATATTATTTTTTCAAAAAATCATTGAAAAATGATCGCAAAAATTTTTCAACTTCATTTTCCGATGTAAAATTGAATTTGCAATCGAATAATACTCCAGTAAAATTTTGATAAAGTGCACCGTTTTCAAGTTACAGCCATTTTTAGGTAACTGTTTTGAAAATAGCACCGACCAACAAAATTTCTGCGCAGACTCAACTCGAAGAGAAGCGTAAACTTCAGGGTCCCTAGAAACACGAGCACTTTGAATTTTCTTAAAATATTTAGACAGGGCCAAATGGATTTTATCCAAAGTTTGTATGGATAATTAGTGCTGTTCGGTTCTCCTACATATTGCACGTAATTTTTGGATTGTATGCAACAACGCCGGACCGCCCTAATTCTCCATACAAACTTTGGAGAAAAACCATTCGGCCCTGTCCAAATATTTTTGAAAATTTCAAAGTTCACATGTTTCTGAGGACCCCAAACTCCATGCTTCCCCTCGAGTTGAGCCTGCACAGTCATTTTTGCCTTCCTCACTTTACAGATGTCACTGGGATATCTTGTCACAGGCTCAACCGATTTTAGCCGGAATGGTTTTAATCAATCCGTCTTAACGTCCCCTAAGTTGCTATTTAAATTCATGCAGTTTTCTCATGTATTTAAAAAGTTATGTTAAAAAAACTGTTTCATATTAAATTAAAATTATGGTAAAAAGGGTGGTTTTTTCATGAAACCCTCACATGTTATATATTTTTAGAAAGCATATGAGAAGACCTTTCTTGTGGATTAAGAATTTTCAAGATCTGACTTACCTATCGAAAATTATGAGCAGTTTAAAAAATGGTCCGAATTTACATAACCTCAAATGGTCCCGTCTGGTCGCCACGAAAAAAGCCTTGTAGAGTCTGTAGGAAGTCTTTTTTTTTTACTCGTCACTTATTTTTATTAGGACCCCTTAGATGCTGCGATCACGTTAGTGGAGATCCATAAACCATGTGGACACTTTAGGGGATTGTAATCACTTTTTAAATGAGAGGAAGGCACCAACCACCTAAAGATGGATTAAGTTACGTTTTTGAAGGTCAGTTTAGTCGCAGTTATTAATTTTTTTTTTAAATTAGTGCCCATGTTTGCCCACTTTTGAAAACAAAAATTTGAACTTTGTTGAAACGACCCTTAGCAATATCTCAGCAACTAAGGGTCGTATCAACAAAGTTCAAAAAGCAAAATATAGAGAATTTTAAGCCGCGATGACAGAAATGAAACAAAATCGCATACTATCCTGCGAGTATCTACAATGAGCTAGGTTGGATGCTGTGATTTCCCATTTGGAACTGTCAACGCAGAAATCCTGCGAAAATTTTAATATATTTCAAAATTTAGAACATGCGAACTGCGTCTTGCGTTTTTAGTACAGAATCGCAACACCGCAAGATTGTCATTGTAGAAGATCAGTTTAATTCGCATGTGTTTAAAACTTGCGGTTGCGTCTGCGATCCTGCGAGTGTCCTGTTGAAGATCGGACTTAATTGACACGATTTTGCGACAAAATCACAAAGCAAATGGATTATCGAAAACCGTGCACAAGTTGAAAAAAAATAGCAAACTGGCATTCAAATTTAACGTGCAGCAGTTCTGGGGTGACGTCGCTGTCAAGCACTCACAAACACAACGAAAGAGAGAGCTTTCATTCAACTTTGACAGAACCTTTTGAGCTTTGACCATCGATACAGGGAAGCATATTTTAGTACAGGTTGATTGATGATGCTGAATGATTGTGAATGCGTTTAGTTGAGCGTTTAATTTCTTTTTTATTTTGCCTTGTTTTATTTGAATTTTCATGAATGATACGATACAGTACTGTACAAATTTAATGAAATCTGCACTGCAGAAATCTTAAGTAAATGAAAACTTGTGGAAAGCTCCTTATGCCTCTTTATTGAAGTCTTGCGAAAAACTTACTTAATAAATCAGCATTGCAATTTCCACTAAACATAAACTGAAAAAGTATTCTTAACACTAAACGAGGGAGTTCATGTACCGGAAAATCAAAAATCATAGGCATGAGCTTAAAACTTTCTTTTATTTTTGCATAACTTTCAAACTTTTTATTCGACAAACAGCAATGTTTATGAGTCTAAAAGTCAGCTATTGCAAAATGTTGCACCTACTCGCTATTATTACCCGAAAACATTGAACTACGGTTATCAAAAAAAAATATCTCTGCGGTTGAATTCGTTCGAACAAACTTGATCTAGATGCATGCTGGTGTTGTACAATTCGTTACAATTTTCGTGCCGTTTCTTATTAATCTACTGGCCAGCCACTTCCGCCCCTGTTGCTGCCGCCGCCGCCAGCCTCTCCGCCCGTTTGGCCTTGGCTTTTCTGTCCTTGGCAATGAGCACGCCTACGCCGTACAGCACAATCCAGAAGATGTACCCGAAATGGTACACCGAGTTGTAATAGAACCAGATTTTCTCGATCGTCAGCAGTAGAAAGGCGATGCCCATGTAGGAAAAGGCAAAGAACTTGGAGATCCAGCAGATGACGTTGAGCACTTTGAGCTTCGTTCCGGTTGCATTTTTGATAAACAGCTTCACGTACAGATCTTCGATGGGAAGGTAGAAGGGCGCGGCACAGATGCAGAAGTAATAACCGGCGTAAACGCCATGCCAGATGGCGGAAACGGCCAGCGTAGCGAGTGTGCGGTACTTCTTACTCGGGAACCGTTTGTACACGTACATGGCCATCCAGTACTGGACGCAGGTGTTCCAGTAGCGCATCGCCTCCCGGAACGTCCAGCACCGTTCCGTGTTGATGACGTCGATGTTGCGCACCGTTTCAAAGTCGTACTCGTGCTCGTCCGGGTTTCCGATCATGGCGCTGCAATCCTTGCTCGGTCCGTGACCGCTTTTGTTGGCGCACAGCTTCGGGTACGCCCCGAATCCGGCCATCGTGCAAACGCACTCGCTAAGCAGTATGCCGGTGTAGATGCGCATACGGAAGATGAAGAACGTCGGCCACACGTACATGAGGCGGTAGAAGAACGAACGCTCCTCGTAGAACTCCGCCGATGTGGCGTACTGGAACGGGGAGGAAGGGAATGTGTTACACCTTCAAGGTTGATGTAATTCCACCAAGAATAACTTACGTTCAACGGCCAAACGTAGGAGATTAGCAGGAATAATCCGGCGTAGAGGGGGATAACCTTTAGCTTTTCGACAGTAGCTCCAATACAGTCGGCTTTTGAGCTAAACGGCAGGTACAGGGCATCGCGGTAGGTTTTGTACGTAAAGTAAGGGCCCGTGAGTATGCCAACGTAGTTGAAGCAGTAATGGAAGACATTCTGCAGGTCGAGTTTCAAGAGCGCTTTCTCGTTTTCGCTTAGCGGTTCAGCCAGGGTTTTCGTGTCGTCGTCTTTTTTGGCAGCTCCGTCGCCCAGGGATTTGGTGTAGGCCGCGTTGACCTCGAACGCCAGTCCTACCAGCTTCAGGGTGAGAATCCTAAAATCGAAACTTGTTAAAATTTGCTACTCAAGCACCGATAAGCCACTTACATCTGTATCATGTTGGTGTGACCTGGTGGGGCATCGAAACCCAGATAAGTAACTGACCGGAACAGGAATAAGTACCCAAACATAAATCCAAACGTGACCAGATGGCATGTCCTAAAATAAACCCAAAACATGAGCATAGCGAATCTCCTAATCAAGAAAGTGGCTCAGCTTACTTGCGATTAGCATAGACAATGATAAGGCTGGCCACCAGATAGCAGAACAGCATGTGCACGGTGTGAAGTCCGGACACGGATACCATCACCAGAATCCCAAGACATGTTCCGAGCAGCTTCTTCTCCTCGGGATCCTTAAACTTCCGGTAGAAGTGACCGAACCCGATGCACAGGCCCAGCAGGACCAGATAAACGATGTCGTCCTTCATTTTGACGGGAAAGGTTGAACGGAGAAAACCTCACTTTTTCTGGGACAGGGTGATCGATTTCGAATTGCACTCAGTTTCACATCACAGAACACACACACGCACAGGTACTGACTGTTGTGCGATTAAAACGATGGTTAAATAATATAGCCTAGTTTAGCGAAATTCTAGCCGAAAAAGGTACACAACCTGCTGCAGCAGCGGCAGCAAATCGTATGACTTTTCGCGGCAGTAAATAAAAAATATTGACAGCGAGCAGCGAAATATACGAAGAGCCGAGCGACGATGATGAATGAAAAGCTCGCCGTGCTATCGGTGAGAGAGCTTTTCGGAGCTTTGCAATGTTGCTGTTCTAAAAAAGTACACTCAACCCCCGGTTGTTGGTCACTTTTTTAGTTTGTACCCCGTTGGTTGGTCAAAGTCAAACTAAAAAGTGACGAACTGTCACTGTTTACACGGCGTTCACGCACACCATCAAAACAAATGTTTGGTAGTATATGTGCGAACGCACATTTGAGTGTACACTCAAACCCCGATGGTTTGACACCTACTGTTGTCAAACGAACGGGGTCACTTTTTAGTTTGACACCCCTTTTACACGGAGTTCACACACACTACCAAACGTTTGTTTTGATAGTGTGCGTGAGCGCCGTGTAAAAAGTGACAGTTCGTCACTTTTTAGTTTGACTTTGACCAACCAACGGGGTACAAACTAAAAAAGTGTCAAACGAAAAAGTGACCAACCACCGGGGGTTGAGTGTATGTTGACAAAAAAGTGAGGCTTCGTGTGAGCGGAGGCAGGAAAAACTACATACTAATACATACTAATACATACTAATCATAAATCTAGAGTTTTTTTTAAAGATCATATAATATGTATATTATATGTGTAAATATGCATTTGTACATTATAAGCTACTATGTTATATATGTTTTTAGGATCTAATAAAAAAAAGTCTAGAAATGTTATCTAATCTAATCTAACCCTAGCGCAGCCAGTCTTTCGAGGGCATCCTGGAAAATGCCTTAGGTTGATTAATGCCTAGCATCCTATTGTCATTATTAACAATTGCAGTGCCCAATGCAATAAATTGCTTTGAAACATCACAAACGTTAAAGCGGCCAGGCCAACTGCGTAAAGTTTACCGCAAAGATGATTCTTTGAATTGGATTGAGTTTGAACACGAATGTTCAAACAACAACACATTTCTGAATCGACAGGGGAGGAAGAAACGTGGGGATCCCCCGCGCACGTTCCTGTTTGTAGGAACAATAAATCGTTGGGAGCCACCAGCTAAGAAGTTTTGGTGCTCCGGGACCCTGCAGGATGGGACACAGTATTTCCACAAATGCCCTGGACACTATTTGCCGCTCACTGTTGGTGACAGAAAGAACATTAATAAAACTCTTATAAATACAAGATTTCAATTGATGGAATGACAAGATCATCTCACAAAGACCCAGTGCATATTATATATGAAATGGTTTATTTTGATTAGGATGCATTATCGGATTGATCTCACTAAATTAAACCAGCCCTCTGAGAAATGTAACGCCTCGATCAGTCTGATGGCTAATTATAAAAAGGCTGATGTAAGGTCGATCAGGGCGTTAAATTTCTCAGTGGAATCTGCCGCATCTCAAAAAATTAATCACGAAAAAACAGGACTGCGCGTTTTTTTTCCGGGATTTTTTTTTGATTTTTTTACAAACGCAGCATTTTATAAACTATGTTTAAACTCAGTTTGTTTTGGTTCAATTGACGGAACAAAAGAGAATCTGAAAAGAGTCACGCAGGTGCAAAGCTCTACGTTGCGCAGCAGGACACACCTAGACGAAGCACTCACACTCATACAGTGCGCGTGTGTACACGTTGCTGACCAATTTCTTGGCACACGAGAGTGCTTGTCGTCTTAAGATCACGTTTTATTTTTCATGTGATAACTTATTCAATTAGGTTATTTTGCAAATATTGATTATCCTGGTCTTATTCTCTACACTGTTCTCTAATAAGCTACAGGCTCTCTAGTTTCTGGCACACGAACTGAGGTTTTTGAAAAAAAATCAGAAGTAACAGTTCAATAGGGCGAATATGCGTTTGTAAACAAGCAGTCTATCCCTCTCTTACTTGACGTGAACTGTCACTTGCGCAAAACGGATAGACTGCTTGTTTCAATTTCAATTTTATTTTTTTTAATAGAATTTAGCAGTTCTGTTCTAGAATGAGCAATTCCAGCCCAAAATAGTATTTTTTTAGGTACTTTTTTCTCGACCCTCTCAATGAAACTTTTTAGACATGTTATCCTACACTTATGTAAGCCATTTTTGTGTATATGGAGCCAGTTTCACTCGATAATGACATTTAAGAAGGGCGTAAGAGTTTTAAATATTCTTGTATTTCGTAATTTAAATATTGTTGTACACTCAAACCCCGATGGTTTGACACCTACTGTTGTCAAACGAACGGGGTCACTTTTTAGTTTGACACCCCTTTTACACGGAGTTCACACACACTACCAAACGTTTGTTTTGATAGTGTGCGTGAGCGCCGTGTAAAAAGTGACAGTTCGTCACTTTTTAGTTTGACTTTGACCAACCAACGGGGTACAAACTAAAAAAGTGTCAAACGAAAAAGTGACCAACCACCGGGGGTTGAGTGTATCTCGAAGCCGTTGCTTCGTATCAAAAAGTGGTCAAAGACAAAGTTGTAGGAAATTTGACAGACTTCCCGAAAAAATACACTGAAAGAAAAAAACACTCCTCTTTAATGAGATTTTCTAACTTTTATGTTTAAAAGTAAAATTTGAAGGTGAGCCCACGATTTGTTTTCGTTAAAAAATTTTGTGAAAATAGCCTAAGATGTAACAAAAAGAGTCACGAAAAATGCAGAATGGAGCAACTCACCTTAAAAAATACAAAAATCATTTACTGAAACTGTTTTTTTTTTCAAAAGTTTTCTAAACATCAAAATTTTCAAAAACCGAACACAAGAGTCGATTCTCCAGACAATTTTACATAAAAGTCTCCATATTGATCATTGTCTTAAGTCCAATCCTTGTGAAGTTACAGTGGTTTTAAAAATAAAAATGTTGAAAAAATAGGTTTTTTTTGATGATTTTTGTAAATTTCTATATGACAGGCTTGATTTTTCAGTCTCAAAAATGTTTTTACCGGAAAGCTCGTCAAATTTTCCATAAGTTTGTCTTTTTTTGTAGAAAACCATGCTGCCCTTGATCGCATAAATGTCTCATATGCATTTTCATCGATTTTGAGTTATTGATGCAGTTTTGTTCAGATTCGTGTGATCTTTCAGACAAGCCTATAAAATCGAGTACTTTGTTCCTAGAACAATCAGAAGGAAATCAAACAAACTTAAAATGCGTTTTTTCAGTGTGCTGTTTTGCATATGGGACATTTATGTGAACATGGGCAGCATGGGAGCGTTCTTTTATTACGTAACGCAAAAAATCGGTTTTAGACCCCCTCTCCCCCCCCCTCCCATCGTAAAAGTTAGTGTATGTTTGTGAGGTGATTTTTATCAATTTATTTGCAAAATAAACTACTAAAGTCACGAGGTGGTCACTCCAAATATATTGCATTTATTTCATAAGGTGATCCGTATGTGCATCCATATTCACGTGTATACACGATTCCTCTATGAATTTTATTTCAGTGTTTTTACAGTTGTCATCGCAAACGCGCGCACTGCTGATTGTTTACAAACAAAAAAAAATCCCTTCACTTTGGCAGTTTTTTTTGGATTGCAAGCAATCGGGACGGGATACCAAGATCAGTAGAAACCGATCGAGCTGATGGACGTGGGCCCGCAGGAGACGGAAGACGACTCTGTGGTGCGGTGGTGGTGTTGGACTACCAGCGGAAGGGCAAGCGCCCCGTCATCAAGACTACGACACGACAGACGTACTTCTTGCTCGTGATTGGCCTGTTTGTTCCGGAGAAGCTCAAGCTGGGCGATGAGAGTGAACAAGGACTCGTACGTCGTACCTCATCCTGGACACACTTCCGGCCGAGTATGACGCGCGCGTCAAGGTGATGGAATTGGACGAACGGTTCATCGAGCACTACTCGGACTTTGGCGGGTTGGACATGCAAATTCAGGAACTAATTGAGGCCGTCGTGTTGCCGATTTCACACAAGGACATGTTCAAGAACCTGGGAATTCATCCGCCGAAGGGAGTGCTGCACGCTTTCAGCTGGTACCTGTGTGGCGCAAACAAAGTCGACCTTCCTGAAGCTGGCCGGCCCGCAGCTGGTGCAGATGTTCATCGGAGATAGTGCCAAGCTCGTCCGGGACGCTTTTGCACTAGCCAAAAAAAAAGTCGCCGGCGATTACTTCCTGCACACGATTACGCTGTAGACGCATCTAACTGTTTTATATGCATGCATTATTTGACCACATTTGGTCACCTGGAGTTCAATGAGAGACGAACATTGAAGTTTCTTGGATTTTCTTTTTATTTGTGGTTTCAGCTGTATTTTTTTGTATTGTTAAATATGATGAAAAAAAAAACAATAATCATGGCGTACGGTTGTTATTTGCCGAATTTGTCATTTGTCTGACCATGTGCAGAAGCACCTTAAATATCCACATTATTGGCCTTCACCTTCGCTTGAACTCCATCCTCCGCTCCGTTCAAACATTTAGACTTGTAACCTTCGTAACCTCGTGGTCACTTCCAATCCACGGCAGCGACCGTGCCGTGACCTTCCGCTTTTCCCCACGCTTCTCCCCGTTATCCGCCGTCGAACTGTCCGACTCAAAACCCTCACCCCCTTCCCCATTCTTGCTGCCAATGCTGTACGAATCCGACGAATCCGTCACGTCCTCCAGCTTCACCGGCACGGCTGTCGGCGAAAATTCCGCCCGAAATTCAGTCAACTCTTCAACACCGCCCACACAATCCCCGGAAATCTTCGTCACGATGTCCCAGCTGTTGATCTCAACCCCTAAACAATCCGAACCGTTTGCACCTCATCCGCCACGCTCCCGCCGCCGCCCGGAAACAACTCGACCAACGACGCCCCGCCATCCGCCTTCGTCTTCCTTGTCCTCCAGCCCGTTCTCGACGTAACTGTTGCAGTGCAGGTCTCGCGTCCGGAAGGCGTGTTGCGCGTCGACGCGTTCGGCACAGCCGGCGTAAATCTGCACCGTCGAATCGACCTCCGGTGAAATCTGCGAAGGCGGAACGATTAGAAATGAAGCAAAATGTCGGAGGATTACTCACCCCAAGTCCGAGGCAGTCGATGGTCTTGTCAGCAATTTCTGGGTCGGAGCGCAGATCCGCACTGGGCTTCTTGCACAGATTGCTGGTGGATTGCGGGGAAGGCTGTTGCGAGGATCGGTTCCGCAAGTGAAAAAAAATACCTCATGCTCGAAAAATATTGGAGCGGTGACAGTTTGTAAACGAAGGAAACAAAAAAGTGACAGTTCTTAACTGTCATTATCCACACTGAACAAAATGTTGTGCCGAATATAGTGCGGGTGAATAATATTAACCTATATTTACGATATTTACGGTAGTAAATCCAATGCGCTACGGATCAACCTTGTGCCCAACCCCGTGACTAAAGTAGGGATTATTAAGCACACATCGGGCCGATGACCTCATTTAAAGTTGTACTTTTATCACATGAAACGTTTAACTTAACTACTGTGTAAACTGTGACTTTTACTACAGTAATTCTTATAACAAAAATTGAATTATTATTAAAAGAAATATTTTTGTTTTCACTGTGCCCAGTTTGCGCGCGTTATCAATCTCAATCACCCAAGATGGCGGCCTTTAGCATCCCCCTGGATCCAGCACCCAGATTAATACATCCAAAAAATTAAGATTGAATGAAATTTTACCCAAAATGGCAAAAAAAAATCTGGTGTGCAAAGCTGTCATTCCAAAGTAGCTCTGTGCCACTTATGCTGCGAAAGCTCGCCGCCCGACCCGTCAAATTTTTCAAAAGCTCCCTCTTTTAAGCCGCCCCAGAGCGCACTAGCGCTGTTCCCGCACACACACGCAACGCAATCCAGCCGCCCGTCGTCTTTCAGTTTCGTTTTCCATTCACGTCAAATCGCAGTCTCGTTCGCTCGTGCAGTGGTCCGTGCTTGTTCCGTTGAAAAGTGGTTTTTTCTCGCAGAAATCGCCCCCGGAAGTGTCCAAAGTGTGCCCGAGCGGTTCTACACGGATCGGAGCTAGCAGGTTCGGTGCGAAACCGTGCGGAAATTGGTGAAAATCGTGAAAGTTGATTGCACTTGAGCCTGTGAGAGCAGCTTCTCTGAGCTCAGCTCGCTAGAAAGTGAAAAGTTCGGCTCGCTCACTCTCTCGGGGTCGTAAGAGGTAAGCGCGGAAAAGAGAGAGGGAAACAGTGTCTGGGGCACGATCGACTGCGATGTGCGAGCGACGAGGTTTGGTTGGTTGATTTGCGTGCGTGAGTAAGGTTGTGTTAGTGCGTGTAGTGTGTCCGAGTGGCTGCGTGTGAGTGCGTGTGTGCTCGTGAAAAGTTGGTAGGCTTTTATCGTGCGTTTGTTTTTCTCTGCCATGAAGTGACGTTTCAAAATTCACTGCGGAAATTTCACATTACTTAATGCGTTTTTCATTTTTCTTTGCGATTCTCTTGAACAATATATCTGGAGCAACATTTGAAAGGGGCGGTACGACATTGCTCTTACGGCCTTTGATTACACGCGTTTAAATGGGACGAAAGGCCGTAAGAGCAATGTCGTACCGCCCCTTTCAAATGTTGCTCCAGATATGTAAGAAGACAATGATTCAATCCTCAAACGTCTACAGAACTATTCAACAAGTTTAACTAATTAGGATATGTAACTCCTTTCCACCCACAGCAAAATCCAAAATGTTTTACCCTCTAACACTCATTTTTTTTAATTTAAATTTTAAATTCGCCACAAATACATTTTCAACCAATTTTTGATCTTTAAAAAGCATTCGAAAGGGGAATTCTAAAAAATTAAAAAATGACTGTTAAGATGTTTGATCTGTTGTGCCTTTGCCAATGTTTCAAAAAATATATTATTTTTTTGGGGTCAACTCTGGCTGTGTTTTGCCTTCCTCACCTTACTGAGAAAAGGCTATAAAATCACTCGAAAATTAAACTTCTTAATGTGACGTCCTAGATCCACATTCAAGTATGCCTATCGACTCAAGATCAAATTCTGAGCAAATGTCTGTGTGTGTAGTGGAATGTTGATCAAAAAAATTGCACTGGGTTATCTCGGCACTGGCTCAACCGATTTTGTCTGTTTTGGTCTCATTCGATCCGTCTTGGAGTCCCATAAGTCGCTATTGAAAATTATAAAGTTTAGTTAAGTACTTCAAAAGTTATGCTTAAAAAACGACCATGTTATACATTTTTAGAAAGGTCTAGAATTCCGATTCTTGCGTTACGTAATAAAAGAACGCTCCCTAAGTGCCCTGAATTATGAAGATCTGACTACCTTATCTAATAGTATGAAAAATGAGTCAAATTGATAGAACACTGAAAGGTCCGCCCTTTAGTGTCTATTTTGGATAACATTAAGGTAGAGTAGTCATCAATGAGACACGGGGAACAATGATAAAATGACTCTCACAAGTCGTAGTTTCAACCAATCAGGCTCATATTTGGGGGAAAGGTGTGTCTACTGGATACACGTCTGTCATATTAGTGGCTTTGGTTATGGACGCTCCTTTAAAAAGTTATTCACAAATGTTTGATTCTGGGGAGTAAAAGTAAATTATGAACAAAAAATACTTTTTCGCTCGTAGGCTGCCATTTACACCAAAACTATTATTTCTTCAAATTTCTTTGGACGTTCCATAGGGATTGAGTTGGGCTACAATGTCCTTTCATTAGATTTGGCCAAAATTTTGAATATACCCAGAATCCAGAGCTGTCTCATTGTTCCCCACTCATTTCAGCCCATGGGTAACAATGAGACACATTTATTTTTCTTCGATAAACTTTTCAAAATCGATGGAAATCTTTCAAAACATGAATTAAAAGTGATTTTTGGCATATTTATAGTGTTTAAACTTCATTTAACCAAAAATACGAAGTTATTTGGTATTAATTTATGGATTTTGCAAAACTTAAATACTTTTAGTGTAACTTTTGTTAATAAAAGTTTCATGTTGACAAAATTGCCCTGAAATATTCAAGGCAAGTCACCTGCAATGGAACAATACAAAAACATGATGTTTTACTAGAAAAATGTTGATTTTCGTAGAGTGTCTCATTGTTCCCCAGCTGTCTCATTGTTCCTGCCAAGTGCGTCTACAATGAGACAGTTGAATAACTCTGGCTGTAGAAGTCAGATCGATCTCATATTTTGGTCAATATTAGATCACATTAAAAGAAAGAAAATGCAACAAAAAGCGCATTAAAACACGCTGATAAAAAATTAGAAAAATCGTTGAAAGTTGAAAACCAAAAGTGTCTCATTGATGACTACCCTACCCTACTCTTTAAATGTGAGGAAGGCAACCAACCACCGGAAAAATAAAAATCTCCGAAAAAATAATTGGGCTTTAGAGGGTTAAAGAGGTAATTTTTAGCAATTTTGTCCAATGACACATAATTGGTTGTTTTTGTCTCGTTACATTTTTTTTGTATTTTATTTCTGTTTATCTTGTTTTTCACATTTTCTGTAATAGTTTAGTTGCATTCCATCGTATCGTAATTTCTTTTGCTCATAAAATTGCAGCTGGAGCTATTCTCTGTTTTGAATGTCTAGGATTGTTTAATATCTAGAGTTTTTTTTTTTAAAAAAGGTCCTATAAACTATTGTCTTTCATATGTTTATAGGACCAATAAAAAAAACTCTACATATAAACCTTGAGATAAAATTTTCAGAATAGCTATAGTTTTTTAAGAACTGTAAATTTCATTGAATAAAATCAAATTAAGTTAATTCATTCTATTTTATTTTATAAAATTTCCCGGGAAGTATTTTTTACGGGAATTCACGTGACACTCTGGACGGGAGATTTTAGATGAAAAAAAAAGCATCAAAAACTTGTTGTAGAATAAAAATAAATGGGTCACGGGTCCCCCACAGACCGTTATTATGAAAAAAAAAAATTCCACCCAAACCAATGATTGGACATGGTTCCTTTCGAATACGGTCAGTTTAAGTGTTTCGAGTAGAAATTAAGGAGAAACCACATGTAAAATGCGTAGGAAAAGATCAAAGTTTCAATGTTTTAAATCGAAAACATTACTGGTCATGGTTTTAAATTGTACTAACATGTAGCAGAATGATATAAAAACGATATACGGCACTGACTTAGCCGGATTAAGCCTAAGTCAAGTGACTTAAGCACATTATTTACAAGTTTATACCTTAATATTAAAAAAAAAAACTCCTACATCAGGGAATGTTAAGTCATGGAAACCCAGATTGCACAAAAATAACTTAAAGTGGGGTGACTTTGAGCCAAAGGGGTGACATTGTACCAACGAACGCATAAAGATTGCTTTGATAGGCTTGAAAGTTATGTTAATTTTTTTATTTGTAGACGGATTAATTTGGTCTAATTATGTTCCCACAAAACAATTTAATGATATTGCTACGCAAATCTGCTTATTCTGTTTAAATAAAGCCTGTTGATTCTAAATTAAAGTAATTAAAATAAATTTAAAATCTCCTGGAATTTTATGACGTGGCAAGTTTGTGACATTGCAATTAGAATAAAATTGTTCTTTTTGTTTCAAACCATTTACAAACTTCAATCTTACGAATGAAATCCATAGAGTACTTAAGATATCATTTCATATTTCATATTTTTGTTGTCCTGTGCTGTTGATTATAATTATCAAAAGTTTAATGACATAACTTCCCACAGGATTAATATTTCAAATCAACCAATTATTTTCCAATATTGCAGTTATCGTCATAAAATATTGCATTTTAGAATTGATTAAAGTAATGTTGATACAATCATTGTTTGAATTCAAAAAAGCATATTATTGATCATCAAGAACGTGCACTAATAATGTATTCATCAAAATAAAACCTACTTCTGCCCAATGTGAAAACACAATAAATCTTTTAACAAGCTTGGCATATCGTATGAAAACCTGAAAATAGTACAGTTAAATATCAAATCAAATCAAATTGTTCGCTCTACGACATAACCAGCCCAACTGGGGTAAGAGGCAACCACGTTTACCACTCCACCACCGAACCCGGTATAGTCAAATATGTACAGGCGATGTAAGTTTTCAATGTGACTTGTGTCCTAAAACTCTTGTCGGGGTCAAACGGTAAGGTTTATGAAACTAAAGCTTTATCTATTTTTTAATTGTTCCTACTTATTGAACTTTTTTTATGGCAGAGGGCAACATAATCTAAGAACAATATTTGCAACGATTATACTTTACAATTCAAGCTTATCAAACTTGTTGTTTAGCTATCTAGCTATTTTAAAATCGTAAAATTTGGTACAATGTCACCCCTTGGCTCAAAGTCACCCCACTTTAAGTTATTTTTGTGCAATCTGGGTTTCCTTGACTTAACATTCCCTGATGTAGGAGTTTTTTTTAATATTAAGGTATAAACTTGTAAATAATGTGCTTAAGTCACTTGACTTAGGCTTAATCCGGCTAAGTCAGTGCCGTATATCGTTTTTATATCATTCTGCTACATGTTAGTACAATTTAAAACCATGACCAGTAATGTTTTCGATTTAAAACATTGAAACTTTGATCTTTTCCTACGCATTTTACATGTGGTTTCTCCTTAATTTCTACTCGAAACACTAAAACTGACCGTATTCGAAATTTCTGCCGGCAAATATTTTGAAACTCGGCCCAGAGGTGCAGAATGGTCCCAGGAACCATGTCCAATCATTGGTTTGGGTGGAAATTTTTTTTTCATAATAACGGTCTGTGGGGGACCCGTGGGGTAACTTTTTATTGGAGTGTAGCATTTTTTTCTGAGAAGTTCTAAGCAATAACAACAACTTCGACGAAGACACCATAAATCAATCCTCAAGATACAAATCCTACAGGTTTGAAAAATCATATTAATTTGCATTATCCTTCATTAACTTTTCTTCAGATCTTTCGATTATGTGTGTAGCTACAGTCCAGACTCGATTATCCGACCCCATTTTAGTCCAATTTGAATTTTTGATTGCCTGTTAAATTAATAAATGCTTTTTTTTCATTATTTCATCATCTCCATTTTTTCCCTCATCTTGGATTTACACATTCTAAATAACTTTAGAGTAGTTTAAGGGTCATACTAAAGCTCAACTATCAAAAATAATACAAAGAATTTTTTTTTCGTGATTCGATTATCCGAAGTTTTGATTATCCAAAGTGAAATTTTGACAAGGCCGGATGATCGAGTCTGAACTGTATTTAAAATTTTAACGTCTAAAATGAAGATTAAAAAAAAACAACATTGACCACACTATTTTCTTAGGGATGTAAACAAACTTGGGTTCCCTGAAGAAGTGTTCCCAGAAAAGTTTCTTTATTTAAACTTATTCTCTTCGATCACCTATCATTGAGAGTTTGTTGCTCGATTAAAGCTCCAAAATAACTGTAAGGCCATAAACTTACCAGCAACAGATCCGTCTACGACCAAAACAGCCAGCAGCGCGTGTAAGAGTGAGCCAGAGATAGTTTTTGTTAAGGAGGTATTAGACTTTGGCAACAAACAAACAAACTCGCACATTTTGACAGTTTGCCAGTTTGTCTGCGTTGTTTGTTCGCCAACATTTGTTTCAAGAAACGTCTGCTTGCATACATTTTGTCTTGTTTGCGAGTTTAAGTAAATCTTTCCGAGTTCCTGAGGGGAACACCCTTGAAGAGTATCGGGGCCGGCATTTACAAAGCGGATTCAGTGACAGTTTATTAATCAACTTAATGTTAACATGTTAAGGTTAATGTTAACATTCCATAGGTCGCCTCCCTAAGGTGTCGTGATAAGGTCCAGTTTGTGACGATACACTACCTTCCCTTTACTAAGCAATCGATTCCAGAAGGAAAAAGAAGGTCCGAGCCGGGATTTGAACCCCGATCTACCGCTTACGAGGCGGAAGCGTTTGTTTGCGAGTTTGCCGCATTGAAAACCTTTTGCTAATCGAACTACGGATAACTGAGATTAGTCGGTATTAGAAAAAAACATTCATTTTTTTTTAACTATCAAGACTTCTTGGAAACGGAAACATAATAAAATACAGTCCAGACTCGATTATCCAAAGTTTCGTTTATAGCGAAGATTTGTATGGCACTTCGGATAATCAAATCACGATCAAAAAACATTTTTCATTGTTTTTTTATTTTCTTACTTTTTACATCAAATTCGATTTCTGCGACCCCATTTTAGTCAAATTTAAATAGTTGATTGCCTATTAAAATTCAAAATGCATTTTTTCAATATTTCATCACCGCAATTTGTATTTTAAAAATCTGAATCACTTTAGAGTAGTTTAGGGGTTATACTTAAGGGGTTACATACATGTAGAAGATAAAAAAAATATTACAGAAAATTTAATTTATCCACAAAAAACATGATTTTCAATCACTCCTGAAAGTTTCATGATTATTTAGAAGTTTTCTGAAAAAATATTTTATTTGTCTCCTGATTTTTCGGGCCAATTTTGAAGGAGAGGGGGGGGGGGGGGGGAGACAAAAACTTAAAATAAAATTTGTATGTACCAGCCTAATCGAATCACCGAGCCACGTAGCCCAGTGTTAACGCTTCCGCCTCGTAAGCGGTAGATCGGGGTTCAAATCCCGGCTCGGACCAACACAACTGGTGATCTTTTCCCTTCTGGAATCGATTGCTTAGTAAAGGGAAGCTAGTGTATCGTCACAAACTGGACCTTATCACGACATCTTAGGGAGGCGACCTATGGAATGTTAACATTAACCTTAACATGTTAACATTAAGTTGAGATTGAAACTGCCACTGAATCCGCTTTGTAAATGCCGGCCCCGATACTCTTCAAGGGTGTTCCCCTCAGGAACTGGGAAAGATTTACTTATTTACTTACTTAATCGAATAACGAAAAAAAAAAAAATGTTGTTGTCTATGGATAGAAAGAGTCCCGGAAAATTGTAAATGTAATGTCAAAAGAAAAGTTGCCTTTCGGATTCTATTGACAAAATATAGCCAAAGTGTTCCAAACTGGTGAGTGTTTCGAATATGTGGGATAACTGTAATAGTCTTTTTGTATGGACAGCTGCCAAAATTGTACGGAGACTTTTTTCAACGAACGTTCCATTTGTGAAATTTTCCCCTTCATGTACCAACACTCATGTTCTTAATAAAGATAGAAAACTATCAAAAAGTTGGGAGTACCAATTCGATGCCAATATTCCAAAAAGCATCATGTACACATCATCCTTTCTGAGAAAACGCATTTGAATGTTGAGCATCCATTTTCAATTCCCATTTTAATATAAAAGCAAAATAAGATGTTCTAATGATAACAAACGATGAAAAACCTTGCTTTTATTGATACTTGATCATCCACATTCAATAAAACATTATTTCCGTAATTTTATTTGAGAAAAACAAACATAACTTCTTTTGAAATCACCAACGTCGATATCACCCTGCTGTTATTGAGGGGGACGCTTTGTTATGATTCGTTTTTCTTCGCCGAATGTACATGGCACTTTTTTCATGATGCTTTTTTTTCGCCACGAGGTTCATGTAGTCTTTTGTTTGACAGGTTGACAGGGCTATATAAACAGGGAAAATCATTATTAAACAGACTTTACTGAAGTCACTTTTGCTCATTTTTGGTGGAGAGGTAGCTTATTAGGAGTACTTTCAGAATATGCAATAACCCAGAAAGTGTCAAAATGTACATGATGCCTTTTGAAATGTTACCGTCGAATTATGCAAATTTCAACATTTTGATACCGAAAATTGACATCAAACCATTTGGATTGTGTTATTACCAGTATCAAATGGCTTATAGAGTGGACTCTCTCGTTGTCGAATATTGAAGAGACCTTCGTGAGCGGGAGGTATCAAATTATTAAACGAAAAATCAAAGCAATCTATTTGAAGGGACTGAAAAATGTATTGACAGCTGCAGATATTGAGAAGATCGACAGCCAGAGAGTTAACTGTAATTAGTTCTTCTGTTTCATTCACAACAATTTGCAAAATACCATTTCAATTGTAAACATTAGTTAAAAATTGTTTAAATCATTGGTTAAAGGAATATATAAAATAAAGTATTGATACTCAGAGGATTTCATCTGTTCCATGTCGTGAATCGCACAAAATTTAAAAAAAAATACATGTTCAATTAACACTATCACTCCAACAAAATCCTCAAAACCTTTACGAGTTTCCCAACCAACTGAAACAAACTCAAATTACCTAAACGGACAGAAAGAGTACCAGAAACATTCACTTATTGCCTGTAGTCCCAAAATTGCCGTCTGTCCGCCACGCCACCCGTTCCGATCCAGCATATGGTTTCGGTACGTGTTTTCTGGATGGCGGTGGCGTTTTTGCTCTCCCTCGCTATCTCTCTCTTCTCTCGTTCGGAAACACTTTTCAGCAACATCATCATCACCGTCCGTCTCTACATCTCGATTTTTGTTTTTGTTGTTGTTTTCCTTTCCAGCCCAAGCAAAGCAGCTGAGGCCTCGCTCGCTCCACAGCAACAGCAGCAGCAGCTGAAAGTCGGACCCGGTTCGGAAAGAAAGCACACGGCGAACCTCTGAAGCAGGAGAAAGAAGCAGACAAGACACGACACGACACACGAAGAGCAGCAGCAAGAAATTTCACTTTCTATTTTTTAACTTTTATTTTTTATGACACACTTGCGTGAACTATTTGTGCTTCGTGGTCGGCCACGCGACGCTGGTCACGGCGGCGGCTTGGAAAGGTGGTGAGATCGACGCGGAGGTCGCGTAGCAGGTTCCCGGAGATTCGTGTGGACGGAGCGGGTGAAGATCTGGAGTTCCGGAAGTGTAAAAGTGAAAGGTGAACCGAGTGCTGTGGAAAATAAAAAGTGAAAACTGCAAAATCTCTCGTGTGGAATTTGAGAGGTTCGTGATCGTGTGGGAGGAAGTCGAATCCGGGGGAAGTGACGAGTCTGTAGAACGGGTCAGAACATCAACCCGCTGCGCTGCACAGCTACGTGAAGAACTTTGCTGACAGCGAGCTGCAACAACAAAAACAGCACGAAGAGAGGAACAAAAACGTCTAAGATGTTGAACCGTCATCGTGGTGGTGCTGCGATCAGAAGAAACCTGTTTTAAGGGTCGTCCCCCGAAGTGTGTGTGTGTACGGCTCAGTTTTTGCTGCTTCCAAAAGTTTGGGAGATCCACCTTGAAGAGGAAACGGTGATGTCGCAGTACTGACAAATTGTTGCGCAAATTAGTCATTGGCACGGCGTTGACGACAGGGGCGAAACAGTGCCCGGGGAAAGTTGTGGTGTGTGTGAAAAGATCGCGAAAATCGGAAGTGTAGCGAGCAGTACCAGCCGGGCCGACCTCCAGATGTCTACAGCGGAAGAGAATACGGCCAAGTCGGCGGCGACGGGGCCGCCCCAGAAGCAGGATCCGGACGAGAAACGGGTCGGATGTGCGCACTACAAGCGGCGGGCCAAGTTTGTGGTAAGTTTTGGGAGGGGGTGAAGAACTCGATCGACTACGTTATGGTGGCATTCAGTTTACCGGGATGAGTAGCTACATGTCGGTTGATGAAAAGGCTCAACTAATGCTCTACAGATGCAATAGGAAGTTGTACACTTTTAAGGTTTCCCAATAGTGAACAAAATGCTGCTGGATTTCCTTATTTTTAGTAAAATGCAAATATTTTTGATCAGGTAGCCTTAACGAATTTTACCACATTTGTTATTGATAATAATATAAAGTTGGGGTTAAATCCTTCGTCATTTGAAGTGATGGAAAAGTATAATTTGTATCAGACTTAAAATATGCTAATAATAGGTTATATCAGTCCCAGGAACATATTAGATTGTGATCGATAAATTTTCACGTGGCCTTAAACGTGGTTTCCGATTACTCATTAACTCAAAAGTGATTTAAATGTATGGGAATTTTATACGAGCAGTAGAGAGCGAAAAACGCTTGGATTTTTCGGCCTAGCCACCTTTTATTGTGGATTTCCTTGATTTAATAACTAGATTTTCCTCGATCGAGTCTTGTTGTGGCCTAGTGGTAACGATTTCGCCTCGTAAGCGGTAAATCGGGAGTTCAACAACTCGACGTCGTCGTGCTATCTTGTCGCACCCGCCATTTTGACGTTCCGAGAAAAACGCGTTTTAATGTTTGACCTTGAATATACAAAAACGAGAGCACGCAATGTAAACAATAACAAACACGTTTTGTTTAGCTGACCATTCTGTGCATTGTCCCAAAGTTTGGTTGAAGTTGGTTGCTGGAGTCCCGAGTTATAATTACAAATGTTTACGGTAGTCTAGCATGTACGTGCGACAAACGCATCCTGACTTTTCTGGCCTGAAATCCCTTTGGCCTTTTGTCGCACTTACATCAATTTTCATGGAGTGACAAGATAGCACGACAAGATTGAAACTACTTTCATATGTAAAGTGACAAAAATGCACGGAGTTTTTTCGGTTTTTGTTGAATATCTCAGGATTGAAATCGAATTTTGGGGATCTGTGAAGGTCAAAAGGTGAGGCATTGTGAGCTGCACAAAATAGCGTTCTTAACTCAATTTGGCCCAAAATGCACGTACGACAAGTTAGCACGATGGCGACGAACTGATGATCTTAAAAACATTTAGGGATTTTTAACGTCTGCTGCGGGATTCGACCAGCGACCCTTAGATTGTTAGTCTAGCAATCTTAGAGCTGGTACTTTAAACAAAGGGAATCTCGAAAATTAGTAGAACGAAAGCAAAAAAAAAACATTTCTGAAAAATCTGAAATCCGGATTCTGAAAACTACTAAAATATCTGGAATAACAATTGAAAAGGGCGGTACGACATTGCTCGTACGGTCTTTCGTCCCATTTAAACGCGTGTAATGAAAGGTCGGAAGAGCAATGTCGTACCGCCCCTGTCAAATGTTGCTCCTGATATTCGCATTCGACTGGATTACGTCATGTGTAAAGATTGTCCATTCCAGGATTCTTAGAATTTTTTTTAAAAGGAATTAAAACCAATTCTTCCAGAACAGGACAGGCAGCACCATGAAAGCCATCCATTGGACGGCCGCTCCCATCTCCACCATTCACCGGGAAGAAATAAGGATGTGGAGCACGGGAAGTGTTGAAAAAGGTAGCAAAACCACAGGCGCTTTTTCCCAACCCAATTTAAACAACTGGGCTGCGTAACGTGTCGCGTGAAGTTGTTAGTTGTGTAGGGTAAAGGTCTGGGAGTCGCCCTAAGAAAGCGATACAAACAGTGGCATAAATCAGGTTAACGGATAAACTATTATTCTCAAGGCAAGCAATCTGATACTGCTGTTTAGACAATTCCCGTTTAGCGATTCCATAAACTACTAAAATATCACTTAGGTGTCCATAACTTCTTCATGTAAGTTAGGCTCATTGGAAAGGTCTTCCAAATACCTTTCTAAAAATATAACAAGGCAGGTTTTCTTTAAAAAAAAACACCTTTGCTACCTCCAGAAGTTACATCCACGAGCCGTGGAAGATGAGTGGGTGCTATCATGCTGATCAATACCAGCAACGGCTACGATCAGAGGTAGAGTCACTGGGAAGTGGATGGGAATGTTAGTCCGATACTTGAGTGGTAGATCTATCACCACCTCTTTCTAGAGGCCGCCCAATCGACTGCATCTCCGACAAAGTGTCACGTGGGTTTTGAGGGGGTTAGTAGATGGGTATGAGGTCAGGATTCGCGAGTGGAAGTGATTTGATCATTATGGTGACTCGAGAGGGCCTCGTGGCGCGGTGGTTAGCGGCTTCGGCTGCCGATCCCTAAGTTGCTTTGGGGCGCTGGTTCGATTACCGCCTTATCCTCCTCGCCTTCTATCGGATGGGGAAGTAAAACGTTGGTCCATTTGCGTAAAAGAGGTTTAGAAATGAGCAGAAACTTGCAACAGAGACCACAAAGACCCGGGGAACGTTAAAGTGAATTGCTTTGCTTTTTCCATACGAAACAAATATTCCCTTTTGAAATTGTCCGTATACAGCAGGCCTGCCCAACCTTTTCGGCTCAATTTTCACATTTTTGATTGTCAAAATTACAATTGTTTATTTTTTCATGGTTTCTTTGATAGAATCGGTTCTCAGATGACCAGTGAACATAACTTTTCCAAAAGTTTGAAAAAATATTTATACAAGTCATTTTTACCTACATTTTACGTCAAAAATCAATCCGGCCCGCGGGCCGGACCAATTTTTCACTAAAAACTTACATAAAAACAACCTGAAAACATATTTTTTCAAACTTTTGTCAAAGTAATGTTCACTAGTCATCTGAGAACTGAGTCCATCAAAGAAACCATGAAAAAAAAAACATTTGTAATTTTGACGATCAAAAATGTGAAAATTGAGCCGAAAAGGTTGGGCAGGCCTGGTATACAGTATGGCCCATAAAAAATGCGACATTTGCATTTTTTTCACAGAAAAGTGGTCGTATTCTGTTCAAAGACACATCAGGGTATCTGTTAGTATCAATTACCATCATAAGAAGCATTATTTTTTTTCCTTAGAACATTGAAGGCTTCAAAAAATCTCAAAAATTGATGCATTTTCAGAATCGGGATATTTTTGAAATGTTCACTTTTTTATTATAAATGGTTATAGAATGCGTAAAATTCAGTGGAACTAATTGTTACAGCTCTCAAAAACAGTAACCTTGAAGGCTGTTTACTTTTCAGTGCATAAGAAATCATAATAGGCTCTCTAGACCAACCAACATGAAAAAAGTATTTTTTTTTCTTTAATAGGAAAATCATAAATATCAATGTGCTGTAACTTTTTTAATGTTATGGGAATGGTTTTAAAGACATTGATGGTTTGTTTTGTACCTATTTAGCATGTACACATGCTACACACATCATAAATAGTAAAAATAGGTCCGATTTTCACCTAATAACAATGTCGCATTTTTTATGGGCCATACTGTAACGACGAGCCAGTCCAGTGATCATGAGAATGTTTTAAATCTTAGATAGTCTGCTCAGTTCGTGTTCAATCAATGTGCAATTTCATAAACCTTAAAAAAAATTCGTCGGCGTGCCTTCCGATCTCTGATAATGTGGGGAGGACCTAACAAATCAGTACGACTTGCTTGTCTCAGAAAATTCGGCTCGCTCCTTTCAAAAACCCCTAAAATCACTACGAAACATGCAAATCAACCGCGTGACCCGTTGCTCGCAATCGACTGATAATGCCGGGAAAATAATGACTTATCACTCCACAAAAGGGACTTCGATTAAATCTGCAAAGTACCCGCGTGGTCACATTGCTCGCGATCAACTCTAATGACTCGAAAAAAAAAAAACGTCGCAAAACACGATTAATCTTGCAAGCAACCGCGTGGCTTCGCTGCTCGCAATCTACTGAAATTGACATGTTATTTGGTAACACAATAACTTCAATGGCGGCGTGTCTTTCGATCAACGACGATAAAGGAAGGCCTGATTTTATCACTGCTAACGAGAAAACAAAGGACGCAATAAGTTTTAATGAAACAACAATTAATTTTGTATTTCCATCGTGCACCTAATGTTGGCATATTAGCACTTTGGCAAACGATTACAGTGAGTGAGCAAGCAAGTTTCTATCGCAAAATTATTTGTTTAAATTGAAGGAGTTAGGACCGAGTCCTTAACATGCTGAACATGTCTAGAGTTTTCTTTTGAATAGGTCCTATAAACATATGAAAGACAATAGTATATAGCTCGGATTAGTTTTCAAAAAGCCGTAAGAGCCATTGGTAAACAAAGTCCTTTTTGCATCGGTATTCGACCTACTTACGAAAAACCAATATCAAAAATGTTTGAGATTGTTCATCTACACGTCCTTCAAGTGCCTCAAACTAAAAATAAATGAAATTTTGTTTCATTTTGGAGAAAAACGAAAATTAGTGACAGAGGTCACGGTGGCTCTTACGGCTTTTTGAAAACTCAACCGAGATAGGACTTTTTTTTTTAAATTACTTAATCCACCTATGTGGTTGATGCCTTCCTCACTTTTTACCAAAAATGGGTAATATGAGTGGTTTGGACACACATTTCAGCATTTTTTTAGATCCAGAAAAAAAGAACACAGATATAACTTATGTGGTAATAACTCAAGACAGGGTTGCCAGAACTTCAATGTTTTGGACTCTTTGGAAAGGCCTTTCAATTGCCTAACCAACGATGGGTCGGATGATGGATCCGGACATCGTTTACATACATTTAAGTGAGATCCGGCTTCAAAAAAGTACATACATATCACTTATGTGGTAATAACTCGAGACAGGGTTGCCAGATCTTCAATGTTTTGGACTCTTTGGAAAGGCCTTTCAATTGCCTAACCAACGATGGGTCGGATGATGGAACCGGACATAGTTTACATACATTTAAGTTAGATCCAGCTTCAAAAAGTACATAAATTTCACTGAAGTGGTCATAACTCGAGACAGGGTTGCCAGATCTTCAATGTTTTTGACTCATTGGAAAGTCCTTTCAATTATCTAACCAACGATGGGTCGGATGATGGATGCGGACATCGTTTACACACATTTAAGTGAAATCCGGCTTCAAAAAAGTACATAAATATCACTTATGTGATAATAACTCGAGACAGGGTTGCCAGATCTTCAATGTTATGGACTCTTTGGAAAGGCCTTTCAATTACCTAACCAACGATGGGTTGGATGATGGATCCGGACATCGTTTACATGCATATAATTGAGATCCGGATATTTGTGAAAACACATTTTTATACATAACTTTTGAACTACTTATCGAAACTTCAAACAATTCGATAGCGATGTATAAGACCCTAAACCAAGTCAAATGCAACTGGTTCGATCAAAATCGGTTCAGCCAGTGCTGAGAAAACTCAGTGAGAATTTTGGTCACATACATACATACACACACACATACACACACACACACACACACACCCGTGAACCGTGGGGACATGTGAGGGTCCCTGCGGAGCTTAGCTGCCAGCTACCGGGCGGGTTGCAGTAGGCGGATAGCTGTCGGCGATTGCATACATTCAATGCATCGCCCCCGGACCAGCAGCGGGAGGATGTCTAGGACGTGGCGGAATTGAACAAGGGCTCTGTTTAATTTCTTCGAAAAAAACCACATGGGTCCGTATACACCTCTGTCAAGCGATCGAACGCCGCTATAAGTGTTTTAGCCCAAAACCTCACCAAACCCCGAATCCAAGATGTGACGCGACCCGTGTCGAGGGATGCATGGCTGGGGGGGTTCAAAAAAATCCCAGTCGTTAACGGAGCCTGTGGGGCACAGGGGCGAACCCCACACGTAATTTGCCCTTACTGCGTCACGGCAGGGCACTGGCGCAGCGGACCGTATTTCCCTAGCGACTCGTGGGATTCAAAATGAAGACAAGTGAAACAAACCAACAAAAGGGTCCCGATGCGCCCCAAGCATCGGAAAACACGGAGGTAGAAGAGGACGCAAACGTCGAAATGGCAGGAGGCGAGTCAAACGGCGGCGACACAGCAGGCGGAGTGGCGAGCGCGTTCCGTGGAAGCGGGAAGGTGTTGAGATCCCCAGTGTTGAACCAGGCGGCTGCTTCGAGTCAGCAGATAGGAGTAATTGGAGAGGAGACTCCCAAGTCATCCTTGTTGAACTTCGCCGGCAGTACCCCTCAGGACGGAGTCCTGCTCGGAAGGAACGCGTTGCAGGAGGTCAGAAGGAGGGTTAACGAACTCTTTGATTTCATCAAGGACAAAAACAACGTCCACACCAGAATCAAGCAGATGGTGAATGGAGTCAAGGCAGCCATGAATGCCGCAGAGCGCGAAAACAGCTCGCTGGTGGTGACGCGGAATTCACTGAAGCTCAGAGCTGAAAGAGCCGAAGAAACGCTGAACGCAAAACTGGAGGAGGAAGCGCTACGGGAGAAAGAACCGAAAACGCCGCCCGGCCCAGGCTCTAAACGGGACAGGGAAACGCCTGGAGAGGAGGAGGACGCAAAGAAGCAGAAGCAGGGGAATGGAGACAGTCCGGACCCAGCGAAGGAGCCAGAACCAGACCCAGGGAAGGAGGAATGGGAGAAGGTCAAGAAAAAGAAGCGGAAGAAAAAAGGGAAGCAGAACGAGGACACCCAAAAACCCAAGTTTCGCAGGGAGCGTAACAAAGGCGAGGCTTTGGTGGTCGAGGTGAAGGAAGGTGTTTCGTACGCAGACCTCCTCCGGAAAGTACGAACCGATCCGGAACTCAAGGAGCTTGGCGAGAACGTGGTTAAAACCAGGCGCACACAGACCGGAGCGATGCTTTTTGAGCTGAAGAATGACCCCGCGGTCAAGAGCTCAGCTTTTAAGTCCCTCGTCGAGAAAGCCGTAGGCTACGAGTCGAAGGTAAGGGCGCTATCGCCGGAGACAACGATTGAGTGCAGGAACCTGGACGAGATCACGACGGAGGAAGAGCTAGAAGATGCGCTGATCGTTCTTCTGGATGACCGTACGACACCGATGGCAATCCGGTTGAGGAAAGCCTACGGCGGCACGCAAATTGCGTCGATCCGACTATCGACGCCTTCGGCGTTTAAGCTGCTGGAAGCCGGCAAGGTCAAAGTAGGGTGGTCGGTGTGCCCACTGAGGCCTGTTCCTCGAGTGACCCAGCAGATGACGAGGTGTTTCCGCTGCATGGGCTTCGGCCACCAGGCGAGAAATTGCGATGGTCCCGATCGAACCAACAGTTGCAGAAGGTGTGGTAGAGAAGGCCACATGGCAAGAGACTGCAAAAATAAGCCGAAGTGCGTGCTCTGTAAAGAAGGCGATGGCAATAGCCATGCGACGGGTTGCTTTAATTGCCCGGTGTACAAGAAGCTGGCCTCGGGCAAAAAGTAATGGAGGTGTCCCAGGTGAACCTCAATCACTGCGACACTGCACAGCAACTGCTGTGGCAGTCGACCGCGGAGACGGGGTGTGACGTGGCAATTATTGCAGAACCGTACCGAGTTCCACACGACAACGGAAACTGGGCCGCGGATACAGCAAGAATGGCGGCGATACACGTGATGGGGCGGTACCCCATACAGGAAGTGGTCTCGAGGGCGTTTGAAGGATTCGTGATCGCCAAAGTAAACGGAACCTTCTTCTGTAGCTGCTATGCTCCCCCAAGATGGACCTTGGAGCAGTTTCAGCAGATGCTGGATAGTCTGACCGATGAACTGATCGGACGAAGCCCGATCGTTATCGGAGGTGACTTCAACGCGTGGGCGGTCGAGTGGGGTAGCAGATGCACCAATGCTAGGGGGCATAGCCTAATGGAAGCTCTGGCAAAGCTAGACGTTAGGCTGGCGAATCGCGGAACCAGCAGTACCTTCCGCAAAGACGGTCGTGAGTCCATTATCGACGTTACGTTCTGTAGCCCGCGACTGGCGGCCGACATGAACTGGAGGGTGAGTGAGGACTATACCCATAGCGATCACCAAGCGATCCGGTACAGCATCGGGAGACGAGCCCCTGTACCAGATAGGAGCAGCCGGTCCTACGGAAGGAAATGGAAGCTGCAGTACTTCGACGAGGGTCTCTTCGTGGAAGCGCTCCATTGGTGTGATGGTCCCCAAGACTTGAGTGCCGACGTGCTAACAGCACAACTGGTGACAGCATGCGACACAACCATGCCGCGGAGACTGGAGCCAAGGAACTGTCGTCGTCCAGCTTACTGGTGGAATGAAGAACTCGGTACCCTTCGGGCAAGTTGCCTCAGCGCCAGAAGACGAGTCCAGAGAGCAAGATCCGAAGCAACTAGAGAGGAGCGCAGAGAGGAGTACCGGTCTGCAAAGGCCGCGCTCAAGAAAGCGATCAAATGCAGCAAGACAAACTGCTTCAAGGAGTTATGCCAAGACGCTGATGCAAACCCTTGGGGGAGCGCATATCGTGTCGCGATGGCGAAGATCAGAGGCCCATCGATGGTGGCTGAAACGTGTCCCGACAAGCTGAAGGTCATTGTGGAAGGGCTCTTCCCAAGACATGACCCAACGACATGGCCTCCTACACCGTACAACGACGAAGGGGGTAGCAACGCCGAAGGTCATCTGATCACCAACGAAGAACTTGTGGCAGTAGCGAAGAGATTGAAGGTGAAGAAAGCTCCCGGCCCGGATGGAATCCCGAATTTCGCCCTGAAATCGGCGGTTCAAGCATTCCCGGATAGGTTTCGAACAGTCCTGCAGAAATGCCTGGACGAAGGACACTTCCCCGACCCGTGGAAGGTTCAAAAGCTCGTGTTGCTGCCAAAGCCAGGCAAACCACCGGGGGACCCATCATCGTATAGGCCTATATGTTTGCTGGACACCCTCGGAAAGCTTCTGGAACGGATCATCCTTAACCGGCTGACCAAGTACACGGAGAGCGAGCATGGCTTAGCAGCGAGGCAGTTCGGCTTCCGTAAAGGGAGATCCACGGTGGACGCCATCCGGAAAGTGGTCGAGAAAGCCGACGAAGCGCGGAGGAAAAAACGCAGGGGGAACCGTTGCTGCGCAATAGTCACGATTGACGTCAAGAATGCGTTCAACAGTGCGAGCTGGGCGGCCATAGCAGCAGCGCTGCACAAAATGAAGGTGCCTGACTATTTGTGCATGATCTTGAAGAGCTACTTCGAGAACCGCGTGCTGGTCTACGACACTGCCGATGGACAAAAAACCGTTGTTGTTACCGCGGGAGTTCCGCAGGGATCCATTCTGGGTTCAGCACTGTGGAACGGAATGTATGACGGAGTGTTGACACTGGGACTACCCAACGGCGTAGAGATTGTTGGCTTTGCAGACGACATAGTGCTGACGGTAACCGGCGGAAATGTCGAGGAGGTCGAAGTGCTGGCTATGGAGGCAATCGCAATGATCGAGAACTGGATGCTCGAGGTGAAGCTGCGGATCGCTCACCACAAGACGGAGATGATACTGGTCAGTAACCACAAAAAGGTGCAGCAGGCCCAGATACACGTTGGAGAACACGTCGTGCACTCGAAGAGAGCGCTCAAGTACCTCGGGGTGATGGTGGATGACCGGCTGAACTTCAACAGCCACGTCGATTACGCCTGCGAGAAGGCGGCTAAGGCGATCATGGCACTGTCGAGGATGATGCCGAACAACGCTGGACCCAGGAGCAGTAGGCGCCGCCTCTTGGCAAGTGTCGCGACGTCCATACTTAGGTACGGCGGACCGGTATGGTGGACGGCGCTGGGGACGAAGCGAAATCGAGCGCTGCTCGACAGAACGCAGAGACTGATGGCCATGCGGGTTGCAAGCGCGTACAGGACCATTTCGTCGGAAGCAGTTGGTGTCATAGCCGGAATGATCCCCATCGGAATCACACTAGAAGAGGACACCGTGTGCTACACCCGAAGAGGCACGAGAGGTATCCGGGAAGCCGCGAGAGCCGAATCGCTGACAAGGTGGCAACGCGAGTGGGACACTACGGAGAAAGGCAGATGGACGCATCGGCTGATCCCGTCTGTATCCGCGTGGGTGAGCAGAAGGCATGGAGAGGTCACCTTCCACCTCACACAGTTCCTGTCGGGCCATGGCTGCTTCAGGAAGTACCTGCACAGGTTCGGACATGCAGAGTCCCCTCTCTGTCCGGACTGCGTCGATTGCGAGGAAACACCGGAGCACGTGGTGTTCGGCTGCCCTCGCTTCGAGGCAGCGCGAAGCGAAATGCTGGCCATTATCGGAGCAGACTCCAGCCCGGATAATGTGGTGCGAAGAATGTGCAGCGACATCGCCAAGTGGAATGCGGTCGTCGGAGCGGTGACGCAGATCACTTCGGCTCTCCAGCGGAAATGGAGAGACGATCAGAGGAGGAACGACTAGGAGCCTAGTCGAAAAACCACGAGTGTGGCTGTGAAGGAGAGCACGTTATGATGGTCGGCTCTACCAAATCGGTACACGTCTCGATGGTCACAGGAGTCGAGAACCCACGAGTGTGGCTGTGAAGGAGAGCACGTTATGACGGTCGGCTCTACCAAATCGGTACACGTCTCGATGGTCCAAGGAGAGGGCTGCATATGACTAGCCGATCAAAAGCAACGCGATTCTTGGGCGCGGTTAAACCCTCGCATGGACTCATATGTATGTGGAACAGGAAATGGTTCTAGTACCCGGCATGGATCCTGTAAGTAGACTAGTGCAGAAAATGCAACGCCTCCCCCCGAAGTTATACCGAAAGGTGGTCCCGGGGGGAAAAGGGCACGGCGTTCAAGGACTGGTTTAGTGGGTCGGGAAAACTCTTTTTGTTTTCCCAACCCCACACTACCTGAGAAATGAATTCTCAGGTGTCTGATAGCAGATTCCGACATTGTAAAAAAAGAAAAAAAAAAAAAAAAAAAAAAAAAAAAAAAAAAAAAAAAAAAAAAAAAAAACACACACACACACACACACACACATACACACACACATACACACACACACATACACACACATACACACACACATATACACACACACAGACATTTGTTCAGTTTTCGATTCTGAGTCGATATGTATACATGAAGGTGGGTCTAGGAGCTTTTAATCAAAAGTTCATTTTCAGAGCAGGATTATAGCCTTACCTCAGTGAGGAAGGCAAAAAAAACTCTGGATATGAGAATTTCCAGTATTTATTTTAAAAATTGGTTGTGCATTAAAGGGGCTATTTTTATAAAAGTAATCAAAAATCAAGAAAAATATGTTGGAGACGTCCCTTGAGTTATTTCCCATCACTGTTGCGCGTTTCTGGAATGGCTTGTTTACTGTAGTCTTAAAACACACCAATGCGGTTCCATAAACACTCAAAAAGTAGAATTTTTTTTTAAGTTTATTGGAATTTTTCAACAAACTCTGTATATATACTATGTTCAGATATAGGCCTATCGAAATACCTTCGTTACGAGTTCAGGCTACCCTAGCTGAATGTAAGGTTCCTTAAATGATAGTTATTATTTATATACTTTTCGCGGCTGGACCTTAACTCTGCAAATACCGCGTGAAAATCTAGCTAAGTTACTTAAATTCAAATGAATATAATTCCTGGATCTTCTTTATAACCCATTTTTGGCTAGGAGTTAAGAAGGCATCAACCTTACTAGATAGGAAAACCAGCAATCTTAGTACAACAGAGCACAGAGGCATTATGTTGACTAAGTTGGATTTATGAGCAGAACTTACTTTATGATGAATCATAAACATTAAAAACATCTATTTTGGAGCTTTTTGTTCTAGAGTGGAAGAACTCAGTTTTTCAAGAACCAATAAATCAATGCTAGATGTTAAACGTTTTTATAAAAATAACTTTCAGAACAGCCTTATTTTACATCGTTAGTTAAATATGAAGGCTTTTCCGATTAATGAACTTTGAAGATCTGGCAACTCTGTAATCTGTTCTATGTTAAATTATGGAATATAAGGTATGCAAACCCTATCACTTATTTTTTATTATGCAAACATCTACTTTCTGCCATAATGTTTGTTTTCTTGATGCTGGTACCGTTAGTTAAAACAACCTGTTTGTTTTAATTTTTTTTCGGGTACATAGTCACACGTGTCCGGCCACTTGTCCAAACAAACTGTGCCCACAAGCAATAACACTGCCTCCTTTCCTCCTCCTTTCAGACACCTTGCTGTAACAAGTTCTACATGTGCCGGTACTGCCACGACGAGAACGAAACGCACTTCTTCAACCGGAAGACCGTCACGGAGTTGATCTGCACCGAGTGCAACACCCGGCAGCGCGTCCAAGCGGAGTGCGAAAAGTGCGGCGTCCGGTTCGGCAAGTACACCTGTCTGGTGTGCAACCTGTTTGACGACGAGGACCGCTCGCAGTACCACTGTGATGGGTGCGGAATTTGCCGTGTCGGCGGCCGGACGCGTTTCTTCCACTGCGAGGTGTGCAACATGTGTCTGCCGATGCAGCTGAAATACGATGGCCATAGGGTGAGTCGTTGGGGGGGGGAGTCGGGATTAGATCAAGTTCTAAACTGCTGTGATATTTCGTTGCAGTGTGTCGAAAATGTGTCCCGATCAAACTGTCCCGTGTGCTTGGAAGACATTCACACCTCGCGCATTCCGTGTCACATTCCGGACTGTGGCCATCTGCTGCATCGAACGTGCTTCGAAGAGCTGGTAATAAGTTGTGTTTGTTGATGGAGGACGGGTATTAAGGTTCAATTTCGATCGGGTTTCGTTTTAGTTATCATCCGGTCACTACGCGTGTCCAACGTGTCAAACGAGTATGATGGACATGAACCAGCTCTGGGAATATCTCGACTCGGAGGTCGCTGCCACGCCAATGCCAAAGGAGTACGAAAACTACATCGTTGATATACTCTGTAAAGATTGTCACAAGGTAAGTTTAAATATTTATGCCAAGACCAAAACCATTAACACCAATGAGTATTGCTTTTTTTCCAGGAATCGACGGTTAAATTCCACGTGGTCGGTTTGAAATGCACCCACTGTGGCGCTTACAACACCTGCCGGACAAAGACTAAGAGTTTAGATCTTCCTACGAAAAGCACAATCGAAAGCGAAGGTAAATGGCCCAAAGAATTCTTCTTTATTTATCGTTGTAATTGTAACCATCCCCCTAACATTCCAGTGGCAGCACGGCAGGCGAACGGCGAGGGCACCAGTGCGGCGACGGCGGCCAGTTCATCGTCGTACTCCGCCACAACCACAACAACGACTTCTCCGGTGGCTGTCAACGGCGTTGCCAGCGCCACCCTCCCCTCTTCTCTGGTACTAACAACCCCCGAAGCAGTTAGTTTAACCAACGGTGACGCCGTGGCATCGACGTCCGCCGGCAGCGAGTCGGACACGTCCACGGCGACGGCGGCTTCCAGCTCGAGCAGTACTTCCAACGGCGCTAGCAGTTCCAGTTCCAGCGCCACCAGCACCTGTGATGAACGTTCGTCCCCGTACAGCGGCGCCAGCAGCAGCAACGGGAACCAGGAGGCTTAAAACGCATTCTCGACGAACCATCTCTCGTTACGCTACTCTCAAACACTCTCGCACTCCCATGAGCCTCCGAGGGTACCATACATTGTGTGTTCATTCCACTTCCAAGTGTTAGGTTGTTAGAATTGTATTGTAATTTGACCGCGCGCACGCCGCCCCGTTCTAGTTCTTCCCTCCCTCAACCCACTTTAGGTTTATTATTGTTTTCTGCTCTTCTAGACGACCCTAGCTAACTAATTGCAAAATTTACTGTAAGCTTTCGTCAAAATTATCGGTTTATTTCTAGGCGAACACTATATCTTTGATATCTAGCTTTATTTATTTTATAAAAAGTTGTTTACACCATTTATTATATATTTCGAACGAAATACAGCATTCGCAAAATTGAAACCAGGAGTTGAGTTTTACGGAAAATCAACAAAAAAAGAGTCCTCGTAGCTTTATGATTTCGACGAATTGAGCTGAAGTTGAGTCTGAAACTGTATCGAAGTGCACACTTGCAAGTGAGTGAGTTTTGCCTTGGAAAATGGTTTTTTTTTTCAGAAAAACATATTTTATTGTGTACTTTTTCTACGGCCAAAGAAATCAGTTTCCATCATTGGTTTGTCTATTCAAGGCTCCGTACAAAAACTCTTCAGAAAAAAAACTTAGTTTGGTCGAAAATAAGTGTTTTTGTGCCTTTTCAAATGTTGCGGTTGAGTTGATATTTTTTAAAAATATTAATGGATTTTGACCAACTTGTATTATACTGCCCCTGATCGCATAAATGTCCCATATGCATTTTCATCGCTTTTGAGTTATTGATGCAGTTTGGTTCAAAATCGTGTGCTCTTTCAGAAAAGCCTACAACATCCAGTACTTTGTTCTAGAAATCAGGAGGAAATCCAGTTTTTTCGCGAAAACTTAACACGTAGCCTTATGTGTGGGACAAACTTCAAATGCGTTTTCCTCAGCTTGCTGTTTTTGCATATGGGACATTTATGCGAACATGGGCAGTAGCTTATGTCGATTTTTAGCTAAGCTACACAAAAATGTAACTTTTTTCAATTTTCAATGTGAACAATGAGATAGACAAAGAGATAAATCAACAGGGTGGCCACTCAAGTTGGGAAACTGGGAAAGTCGAAAATTCCGCCAAATTCACAAAAAGTCGGGGAAAAATCGGGAATTTGTATTTTTTTTTTTGTCAAAAAGTCGAGAAAAGTCGGGAATCCCAGGCAAACTTGCTTCAAAATTATTTTCTAACTCTTGAATAATTTGCTACAATTTTAAAATTATGTCACCGAATTCTTCTATAGTAACTTACTTTAAAAACATACGGCAGTAATTTGAAGATGCTCCCTTTAAGTCTGAGCCACTGTAATTCTAGGCAACCGCTACATAGGTCATCCTTGTGGCCCTGTTGGTTATCACATCAAATCAAATCAGTAACTTACTTTAAAAACAAGGTTAAGAGGTGTAACTTAAAACAACAACAAGCAGCGTAGATTCCAACTTGAGTATGGCAATGTTTTTGTGGTAAATATTTTTAATTAATTGACTAAATTCATTAAGTCATTTAATATATTTTTTTCCAAATGATTCCCTTAAACTTTTTTGTGAGTATGGGTAAATTACTATAAATAAAGCCTTGATTTTCAGTTATCGGAAAACTAAATATCGAATAAAATCTAATCGTTTTTCGTTCTAATTGAAAAATCGAAAAAAAAATTTACGCTTTGAAAACATGAAAGAATATTTTTATGTTACTGCAAATATGTTTAAAAAAATTGTCTCTTGAAACATTTTGCTTAAAAAAAGTGCTAAAACAAATTTTATTCATAAATATTTTTATCAATGAAAAATTCAGATTCCATCAAACTAAATTTTTCATTGATAAAATATACATAAATAAAACAGTCAAATACTGACAACAAGATAAATCAACATTGATTTAAAAATTTAATATCAAAATTTACGGAATTAAGAAGGGAACTTGGCAAAAAAAAAATCCTAGATTTTTTTCTAAATTATTTAAAAATAAAAACAGCAATCATGTTTTGGGCGTTCTTCGAATTAAACTAAAATTAAGAATAAAATTTCAAATTTAGTTATCTTTAACTTTAAGCCATTTCCAGTAGGAACGAAGTATCAAAGACTATACGATTTCCAATTTAAAAAATAAGCATTCAAATTGTAATATTGTTAAGCTTTCGGTTATTTTTCAAAGACCGATTGTTTATGTTTCTACTCTGAACCAATATAATGACTACTTCTATTTTTGAGTTTTTTTCAGGAATTTGCTGTTATGGTTTTGTTTTTACGAAAATTATCAATAGTTTTTTTTTAAATTCATTTATAATTTTTTTCGATGGTTGATATTGACTTTTTTATAAAGTGTTTTTTTTTAGATAAAAAATGCCTATTATATGAGTTTCCGGAAAAGTCGGGAAAAAGTCTGGAATTTCAAAATGGAATTTGATTGGTCACCCTGGATAAAAAGTATGTGTCGTCGTATTGTCCGGATGTTTGAGTGTTGACGGTCGCATCCAAATGACAGGGTTGTTACGGACGGCGCGGATCGCGCGGATGGCGCGTTTCGCGCGGATCTGGCGCGGATTTGCTGGCTAATTTTGCTTAGGCGCGGATTTCGCGCGGATGGATATTTTGATAAATAAATTAATTGAGAGAGCTAGAATAACTTTCAAGTTATTAAGAAAAATATTATCAGGAATTACAATAATTTGTTTTTTCCTTCGAGTGCAAGAATTTCATAATTTTTATTAATTGAATTTTCCTCTGAAAATGTTTGTTTGTATTTCGACGTCGAAAAATGAAGATGAAGATTATGTAGAAATTATTTTTTATATGTTTCTTGTCATTTCTTAACATCTCCGGCTCTGAATATTTAATTTCTTTTGAGTTTTGAGTAATGATTTTTAACCTTATTTATTTTTAATTTTATACTGGATTTATTCAATTTTTAATTTTGTAAATCAAATATTACAAACTTTTCCCGAAGATATAGACATTAGAATGTGTAACAAAAACTATTATTGGGGCTTGTTCTGGTGGGCGCCAAATATGAGCTTGATTGGACGTAACAGAAGCTGGCCTCCACTTTCGAATTTTGGAATGGAATTTAATCGGTAGAAATATTTTTTTTCTAAATTTAAACATTCTTGGCGAAAATAAAAAGATCAGAACATTCCAAATTCAAAGCTTCAGAAATTCAAAAATTCGAAAAAAATTGTTTTAATAGTTTTTATTATAACAAAAAAAATCAAAATACATATTAATTTTTTTCGAAATTTCTAAAATCGTAATTTAAAAAATCTGAAATTTCGAAATTCAAAATTTTAGCAATCTGAAATTCAAAATACCAAAAATTTGGGTAATCGAAAATTTGAAGATTTAAAAAAAATCAAAATTAAAAAGTCAAAATTTAAAAACTAAAAAATATCAAATTCAAAACAATATAGAAAAAAATCTCAAATCTAAAATAATTTTAGTATTCTTAAGCTTATAAATTCTAAAATTCTAAAATCCTAGATTCTTAAATTCTTAAATTCTTAAATTCTTAAATTCTTAAATTCTTAAATTCTTAAATTCTTAAATTCTTAAATTCTTAAATTCTTAAATTCTTAAATTCTTAAATTCTTAAATTCTGAAATGCTTAAATTCTTAAATTCTTAAATTCTTAAATTCTTAAATTCTTAAATTCTTAAATTCTTAAATTCTTAAATTCTTAAATTCTTAAATTCTTAAATTCTTAAATTCTTAAATTCTTAAATTCTTAAATTCTTAAATTCTTAAATTCTTAAATTCTTAAATTCTTAAATTCTTAAATTCTTAAATTCTTAAATTCTTAAATTCTTAAATTGTTAAATTCTTAAATTCTTAAATTCTTAAATTCTTAAATTCTTAAATTCTTAAATTCTTAAATTCTTAAATTCTTAAATTCTTAAATTCTTAAATTCTTAAATTCTTAAATTCTTAAATTCTTAAATTCTTAAATTCTTAAATTCTTAAATTCTTAAATTCTTAAATTCTTAAATTCTTAAATTCTTAAATTCTTAAATTCTTAAATTCTTAAATTCTTAAATTCTTAAATTCTTAAATTCTTAAATTCTTAAATTCTTAAATTCTTAAATTCTTAAATTCTTAAATTCTTAAATTCTTAAATTCTTAAATTCTTAAATTCTTAAATTCTTAAATTCTTAAATTCTTAAATTCTTAAATTCTTAAATTCTTAAATTCTTAAATTCTTAAATTCTTAAATTCTTAAATTCTTAAATTCTTAAATTCTTAAATTCTTAAATTCTTAAATTCTTAAATTCTTAAATTCTTAAATTCTTAAATTCTTAAATTCTTAAATTCTTAAATTCTTAAATTCTTAAATTCTTAAATTCTTAAATTCTTAAATTCTTAAATTCTTAAATTCTTAAATTCTTAAATTCTTAAATTCTTAAATTCTTAAATTCTTAAATTCTTCAATTCTTAAATTCTTAAATTCTTAAATTCTTAAATTCTTAAATTCTTAAATTCTTAAATTCTTAAATTCTTAAATTCTTAAATTCTTAGATTCTTAAATTCTTAAATTCTTAAATTCTTAAATTCTTAAATTCTTAAATTCTTAAATTCTTAAATTCTTAAATTCTTAAATTCTTAAATTCTTAAATTCTTAAATTCTTAAATTCTTAAATTCTTAAATTCTTAAATTCTTAAATTTTTAAATTCTTAAATTCTTAAATACTTAAATTCTTAAATTCTTAAATTCTTAAATTCTTAAATTCTTAAATTCTTAAATTCTTAAATTCTTAAATTCTTAAATTCTTAAATTCTTAAATTCTTAAATTCTTAAATTCTTAAATTCTTAAATTCTTAAATTCTTAAATTCTTAAATTCTTAAATTCTTAAATTCTTAAATTCTTAAATTCTTAAATTCTTAAATTCTTAAATTCTTAAATTCTTAAATTCTTAAATTCTTAAATTCTTAAATTCTTAAATGCCTAAAATTCTTAAATTCTTAAATTCTTAAATTCTTAAATTCTTAAATTCTTAAATTCTTAAATTCTTAAATTCTTAAATTCTTAAATTCTTAAATTCTTAAATTCTTAAATTCTTAAATTCTTAAATTTTTAAATTCTTAAATTCTTAAATACTTAAATTCTTAAATTCTTAAATTCTTAAATTCTTAAATTCTTAAATTCTTAAATTCTTAAATTCTTAAATTCTTAAATTCTTAAATTCTTAAATTCTTAAATTCTTAAATTCTTAAATTCTTAAATTCTTAAATTCTTAAATTCTTAAATTCTTAAATTCTTAAATTCTTAAATTCTTAAATTCTTAAATTCTTAAATTCTTAAATTCTTAAATTCTTAAATTCTTAAATTCTTAAATTCTTAAATTCTTAAATTCTTAAATTCTTAAATTCTTAAATTCTTAAATTCTTAAATTCTTAAATTCTTAAATTCTTAAATTCTTAAATTCTTAAATTCTTAAATTCTTAAATTCTTAAATTCTTAAATTCTTAAATTCTTAAATTCTTAAATTCTTAAATTCTTAAATTCTTAAATTCTTAAATTCTTAAATTCTTAAATTCTTAAATTCTTAAATTCTTAAATTCTTAAATTCTTAAATTCTTAAATTCTTAAATTCTTAAATTCTTAAATTCTTAAATTCTTAAATTCTTAAATTCTTAAATTCTTAAATTCTTAAATTCTTAAATTCTTAAATTCTTAAATTCTTAAATTCTTAAATTCTTAAATTCTTAAATTCTTAAATTCTTAAATTCTTAAATTCTTAAATTCTTAAATTCTTAAATTCTTAAATTCTTAAATTCTTAAATTCTTAAATTCTTAAATTCTTAAATTCTTAAATTCTTAAATTCTTAAATTCTTAAATTCTTAAATTCTTAAATTCTTAAATTCTTAAATTCTTAAATTCTTAAATTCTTAAATTCTTAAATTCTTAAATTCTTAAATTCTTAAATTCTTAAATTCTTAAATTCTTAAATTCTTAAATTCTTAAATTCTTAAATTCTTAAATTCTTAAATTCTTAAATTCTTAAATTCTTAAATTCTTAAATTCTTAAATTCTTAAATTCTTAAATTCTTAAATTCTTAAATTCTTAAATTCTTAAATTCTTAAATTCTTAAATTCTTAAATTCTTAAATTCTTAAATTCTTAAATTCTTAAATTCTTAAATTCTTAAATTCTTAAATTCTTAAATTCTTAAATTCTTAAATTCTTAAATTCTTAAATTCTTAAATTCTTAAATTCTTAAATTCTTAAATTCTTAAATTCTTAAATTCTTAAATTCTTAAATTCTTAAATTCTTAAATTCTTAAATTCTTAAATTCTTAAATTCTTAAATTCTTAAATTCTTAAATTCTTAAATTCTTAAATTCTTAAATTCTTAAATTCTTAAATTCTTAAATTCTTAAATTCTTAAATTCTTAAATTCTTAAATTCTTAAATTCTTAAATTCTTAAATTCTTAAATTCTTAAATTCTTAAATTCTTAAATTCTTAAATTCTTAAATTCTTAAATTCTTAAATTCTTAAATTCTTAAATTCTTAAATTCTTAAATTCTTAAATTCTTAAATTCTTAAATTCTTAAATTCTTAAATTCTTAAATTCTTAAATTCTTAAATTCTTAAATTCTTAAATTCTTAAATTCTTAAATTCTTAAATTCTTAAATTCTTAAATTCTTAAATTCTTAAATTCTTAAATTCTTAAATTCTTAAATTCTTAAATTCTTAAATTCTTAAATTCTTAAATTCTTAAATTCTTAAATTCTTAAATTCTTAAATTATTAAATTCTTAAATTCTTAAATTCTTAAATTCTTAAATTCTTAAATTCTTAAATTCTTAAATTCTTAAATTCTTAAATTCTTAAATTCTTAAATTCTTAAATTCTTAAATTCTTAAATTCTTAAATTCTTAAATTCTTAAATTCTTAAATTCTTAAATTCTTAAATTCTTAAATTCTTAAATTCTTAAATTCTTAAATTCTTAAATTCTTAAATTCTTAAATTCTTAAATTCTTAAATTCTTAAATTCTTAAATTCTTAAATTCTTAAATTCTTAAATTCTTAAATTCTTAAATTCTTAAATTCTTAAATTCTTAAATTCTTAAATTCTTAAATTCTTAAATTCTTAAATTCTTAAATTCTTAAATTCTTAAATTCTTAAATGTTTTTATTTTTAAATTCTTAGTTCTTAAATTCTTAAATTCTTGAATTCCATAATTTTTGAAGTCCTATTTTATGTAAGAGATTTTGAAATTATGAGAAGACATTATTTTAAATATCGGAAATTAAATTTCTTTCAAAGTGAAATTTTAGCGAGGATTTTGGATTACAAACTGTATAAAAATTGTTAGGTTTTGAATATTTAGACTTTCGAAATTTAAAATTTTATCATATTATTATTTTAGATTTGGATTTCATTTTGAGGTTATGTTTTTGAAGTTAAATTTTTAGGTTTTTAAATATTGTATTTTCTATTTTGAAGATTTTTTTTCATGACCCTTGCCTTGACCGTCTCTTGAGGATTTTTTTTTAAATGGATTTATTGCTTTCATTCTTTTGGAGTTAAAAAACAAGTTTTTTAATCAAATACTTTCTGAATTAGTTTTTCTTCATTAAAAAATAAAATTTCTTAAATGTTGGTCGCGATATTTTTTTTATATGGTGTGGATTTCGCGCGGTTTCGGATTTTAGGTCGGCGCGGATTTGGCGCGGATTTTTTTTCGACTCTCCCGTAACAACCCTGAAATGACTATCATGACCAGCGCTGACAGTGAAAATTCAATGATTGGGTCGATGATGATAGACTGACTTCCGACCGGTCCCTTTTCAAGCATTGCCCACATTGATCAGAAAATCCGCTCTCAAGATACAGTTCTTGACTTTTTTTTGATAAGGTCCTATAAACAAATGTAAACATTGAGTGTATCCCTTTCACACCTTATGTCAAATTCCATCGGAGTAAGCGGGATACACTCAATGTTTACATTTGTTTATAGGACCTTATCAAAAAAAAGTCAAGAGTTTTAAAGCCTTGCTGAACTGTCAAAATTTCTAGCCTCAAAATTCTTTTGAAAATTGATTTCCTCCTCATGAAATTTTTGGCAGATCTTAAATCTTAAAAAGTGTAGCACCAACGTCTTTCAATTCTCCTATCGTCAGTGGACGGCTTTAATGGTGTTGAGAATCTGGTGCAGGTTGAATTAGTTCTACTCCCAATGGGGCAATTCCTGGGCAACTTGGGCTTGGATAATTATCGCATAAACATGACGGAATCCGGTTTGCGATCCGCTAAAATTACCATCTCCAAGCGAAGCGAAGCAAATATAAAATTGTGCAAGTGAATTCAACGGTGACAAAACAGTTCTCAACTTTAAATGCCCCTTCTCTTTATCCAATAAACGGTTGTTTCTGCGTAACATTTTCCACTTCTGTAAATATGTGAATAGCTTTAGATAGCGTGGGAATAACACAATTTCGAATTAGTTTATTATTTAAAATATATGTAATTTTGTTTTGTAATGCCCACGATATCCCGAGCTACGTTATGATTTGTTGTTGTTTATCTGTTTTTATTTAATTGCAGCGTAGTTATTAAATTTGTGATAAATGTATTTTTTATTATCATCGGTAGTGTGCAGCAGCATAGACCTAACCCTCCGGAGTTTAAACAAATAGGAATATAGAAAAATAGAAAAAAAACCCCAAACTAAAACCAAGCATTACTAATAAAATGATAAAAATAATCAAATAGTTTGCTAAATCAACATTTTCTACAATTCTCGTCGAAGGAAAAGGGCGAACCAAAAGACAGATTAACATCACACGAGAACGAACAAGTTGGCAGAAAACAAAGATACAAGTTGCGCAATGGTGATATTATAATCCAACGTTTAATAAACTGAGAGAAGTAAAAAAAAAATCAAACATTCTATCACTTTTATTAAACTAGTCGTAGTCGCGTACGCGGAAGAAATAATAGTAGGAAGCGTAATTGCAGGTATAGTTAGACTAAAACAAAAACCCCCGTAGCCACGATAAGGAGGGTACGTTAATCTGCTTAGTTTTGCGAAGGCCTCTATAGTTGGCAGGTGTGCAAATCTCGAAATGTTTGTGTCGCGTTTTTTTTCAAAACTGAGCGAGCGTGTAGATTCCTGATGGAATCATCGGTGGCAGTCGGCCGAGTAGACAAGTAAGTGGTAGTAAATTTATTTGCCTCATTTTGGCATTTCTATGTTACAGACAGCGGTATTGAAAGAGAGGATAATCAATCAGTTTTTAGAATGCTCGAGTAATAAAAAATCGTTCTATGAATTAATGCATAATTCAGTTTTATTTATTCAAGAGAAATTATCACAGCTTCAATGGAGTGTTCTTTCCTAAAAATCAAGTGAAACAAATTAATCGATTCAATTATCGCTTTATTTCTACATTTACTAAAACATTCCTGAAAACTACAAACCACAACGACTAATAAAATGTTTCTTTTTCGGTCAACACTTGTTTTTACCCTAAATTCCTTCGAGGAGCTTTTTTTTGCTTTGTTGTTCGTTGCAAACTTTTACGTCCCTTTTCCCCGAAAGCTTTTAATTAAACCGTGTGATGCAAGGTACAATGTGTGTGTGTTGTGTGAATGATTTTTCATTTCTCATTATTAAAAAGGTCGAACGAGTTTTCCTTCCCATCTATTACGTGGAATTTGGGTAGAACGGCCCGGCGAAAAGGTAAATGTTTGCCTGCTTTATTTTCTTCTCTCTTCTGATTCTATTACTCCCTATCAATTAAGGTATACACAGCTTGAGGTGGAGTTCTGCCGTTCGTAACAGAGCGCAAGGTTTGGCACGTGGTTTAAAGCTCTGTTGTTGTTTTGTTTATTTCTGTTCTGTGTATTTTTTTTGCTTCTCTCTGTTGGTCACCACAGCACTGTTTGTACAACAATTTCTAACACAGATGGAATGAATGTTTCACCAGTGGTGCTACCGAAAGGGTGGAGTGGGCGGGTGAAATGTGCTGTGTAACACACATACAGTTATTGCTCTTGAAATAGCAATTCTAGGAAAACCTGCTTGGGAGAAGCGCAATCTGCTGATAGTAAACGTTCAATAAGGGAAAAAGAAAGTTGTTGATGCAAACAAATTATAACAAAATTCTTCATACATGATTTCATTAAACAAATTTTGACTCGTATTTATATGAATCCTACACCACATACCCTCGGAAAAAAGGGGAAAACGGTTCAACTTGAAGCGAAATTTATTTGAGGATATCGTGGAGATTTTCCCTTATCCCTTTAAAAAAGGAACTTTCCGTCTTCCAAATCCCTTTCTTTGTCCTTGGATCACGGGGAAAATAGTAGCGGCCGGCTATGGACGGCTGTCATGGTGTTGAGGATCCGATCCAGGCGGAGTTGGTTTTATGCTCAATTATCTTTTCCTAGGCAACCTGTTTTGGTAAATCTTCAAATATACATGGCGAAATCTAGTCTGCAATCCGCTAAAATCACCGTCTCCAAGCGAAGTTTGATTCTAAATCATTTGTATCGTCATCTGGGGCGAATCGGGACACATGGGGAAAATTGGGACAGCTATTATAATTTGCAGTTATTTTGCAATGTTTAGATTCCAAATTTGCTACATAAACTTTGAAAATTATTTGCAACGGCTCTATGATTTTTTGAAAAATTAGTGATTTTTGGAAAAATCCAAATTTCATGGATAATTTTGTTTGACCTGGTTTTTAAAATGTAAAATTGAATTTGCAAACGAAAAGTACTTTAAAGAATTTTGATTTCAGCGAAATATTTGCCGTTTCTGATTTTTAAAAATAGTGACCATGAGTGACCATTTCTAAACAAAAATTGTTTTGAAGAGTTCAGATAATTTGATATAAAATTGTCTAAGAGACATTGAAGATTGGACCCCGGTTGCTAAGATGCAGCGGCTTTACGAAAAAGAAATTGGAAAATTGATTAATAGTCCTCAACAATACCTACAATTTCGCCGAAGACTTGGTGTCTTGATCACAAAATCGTTCAAAAGTTACAGATTTTCGAAGCTGTCAAAATTGTTTGGAGACTTGTATGGTTGAACCAATGACACAAAAAGCTTCTTTGTTCATAGGGAAGGCCCCCAACAAAATTTGAGCCAAATAAATAAAATACAAATAAAATCCATTTCCGTATTGGTAGAGAATTGCTCAGCTCACATTTTTTTTCTTTTTTTGGTAACATAAAATACACTAGGCCAAAGTAGTTATGTCGTGGACATAACCATAATAGCATTGAATAACGTTTTTCATGTTCGTTTAATTAATAGGAGAGGTACTAGAAATTTAATCATGTGCTTTGGTAAACGCATGTTTTTGTTCCAAATTTGAAGTTCACGGTTAGAGAAACGCACATTTTGCTTGCAAGTTCAAAGACACATATTTTCATATTTTTACAAATCATTTTTGAACGTATTGCTGCTTATATGAAAACTGGTAAATATGGACAAATTAATGATGCAAGATGCGTTCTTTTGTCATAGAAAAAGGCTCTGTCCATTTTCCCTACACACTAAAAAATTACGAATATTACACCAGTTATTTTATGTGCATCGATAAGACGTAAAATCACATGATTATAATTTTTTGGTGTATATAAAAATATTAAAGAAAAATCATTCGGCCCAGTCTAAATATTTTTGAAATATTCAAGATTTATTTGTTTCTGGGGATCCATGAGGTCATGATTTTCCTTGAATTCAGCATGCGAAAAAAAAAATGATGCGCGATGATATCCATTGTTCCTTTGATGATCTTCATTTAATCCAAGCCTGCCCAACGTCCGGCACGCGGGCCGTATCCGGCCCATGAAGCCATTTCAACCGGCCCGCGACGGCTTTTCAAAATAGTTCTATGACCGGCCCTTAAGGCTGTTCATGAAGTATTAAAAAAATAAATTTATTGTCTTAAAATTTACAAAAAGAGACTAAATGTTATTTCTTTCAGTTTTAACTGTGTTTACTTCAAATTGTAGTTTTTTTTCTATTTTTTTTAAATAAATAAGTAAGCAAAACTAATGTATTTTTTCAGAACAACTTTTTAGTGATAAAGTTTTATGGGTCATTCCGTCCCAAGTGACCACGCGTCCAACATCGACCTTCACCAATTCTGCTCATATTTGGCATGGGGGTTGTTTTTGCCCCAAAAACAAAGAATCCAAAGTTTGGTGACATTTGGTCCACCCCCGCGCCCGTGGCACCCCCCTCTTTTTCTGAGATTTTTGAAAAACCTCATTTTTAAAATGCATTTTGCTAAGAGAAAAGTTTACAAAACGTGAACTTTTGGGTATGCATATTTGAAGATTTTTTGACGTAGAATCAAATGGCGTACTCAAAATTTACGTACAGTGTTGCCAGATATGAAAATTTTGCGCTTTAAGTTTTAAAATGCATTTTTAACCCTTTGGACGAGTACTTATGGGAAAACTGACAATTGCATTCGATTGCTGAGAGTTTTTTACATTAAATTCAATCAAAACCTCAGGGTAAAATGAATATTTCGACGCCAACATTTCAAAAAGCATCATGTACAAACCATGCGTTTTGAGAAAAACGCATTTGAATGTTGAGCATCCATTTTCAATTCCCATTTTAATATAAAAGCAAAATAAGATGTTCTAATGATAACAAACGATGAAAAACGTTGCTTTTATCGATACTTGATCATCCAAATTCAATAAAACATTATTTCCGTAATTTTATTTGAGAAAAACAAACATAACTTCTTTTGAAATCACCAACGTCTATATCACCCTGCTGTCATTGAGGGGGACGCTTTGTTATGATTCGTTTTTCTTCGCCGAATGTACATGGCGCTTTGTTCATGTTGCTTTTTTTTCGTCACGAGGTTCATGTAGTCTTTTGTTTGACAGGTTGACAGGGCTATATAAACAGGGACTGCTGATGGCAGAGATTTTGTTTATGTTACTTTATTTAAAATCATGATTAAACAGACTTTACTGAAGTAACTTTTGCTCATTTTTGGTGGAGAGGTAGCTTATTAGGAGTACTTTCAGAATATGCAATAACCCAGAAAGTGTCAAAATGTACATGATGCCTTTTGAAATGTTACCGTCGATTTCTTGAGATATCACATTTTTAAGTTGGAAAGCTCTGTATTGCACAGCAAATGTTTTACTTAACCATCAATTTTCAACAGTACATTGCGTAAGAGCATAGTAGGCCTTGAAATTTGAATATTCTTTTTTTCAATTTCTTAACGGAAGCAAGTGAATGTCCCAAAATTGAATTTATGTATGTATGTATTGTATGCATGTATGTATTTATGTATGTAAGTATTGTATGTATGCATTTGAACCCCCGTCTTGGCAGGACTTGGCGTGGTTCACGGATATAAGAAAATGAAAAAATGTTTAATTTTGAGCGCTTCAACAGGAATTTTCTAGTTTTATGGCCCCAGAAGCTAGCCTGATAATATGAGCTTATTTGGTTAATGTTTAGTGGGTCCAGTTTTGACCTGAAGTTAGAATGGAACTTTAATTAATTTACTATGGGGAATTTTCACTTTTAACATCTTCTTCGACAAAGTTTCCCAAAATGCTATCAAATTTTCTTATTGTCAAAATTCTCAAATATTTTTATCCGGGGAACAACTTTGTAGAACATCGCAAAGCGCTAGGAATTGATCCCGAAAATATATAGGTTAATTTTTTGAGCATGTTTTTAAATTTTGCCAAAAAAAAAATCCAAAAATCCTTCAGGTAAAAATTGGACCCACCAACCCTAACCAAATAAGCTCATATTATCAGGCTAGCTTCTGGGGCCATAAAACTAGAAAATTCCTGTTGAAGCGCTCGAAATTAAACATTTTGTCATTTTCTTATATCCGTGAACCACGCCAAGTCCTGCCAAGACGGGGGTTCAAATGCATACATACAATACTTACATACATAAATACATACATGCATACAATACATACATATATAAATTCAATTTTGGGACATTCACTTGCTTCCGTTAAGAAATTGAAAAAAAAGAATATTCAAATTTCAAGGCCTACTATGCTCTTACGCAATGTACTGTTGAAAATTGATGGTTAAGTAAAACATTTGCTGTGCAATACAGAGCTTTCCAACTTAAAAATGTGATATCTCAAGAAATATTCATTTTACCCTGAGGTTTTGATTGAATTTAATGTAAAAAACTCTCAGCAATCGAATGCAATTGTCAGTTTTCCCATAAGTACTCGTCCAAAGGGTTAAAAAAGCATTTTAAAACTTAAAGCGCAAAATTTTCATATCTGGCAACACTGTACGTAAATTTTGAGTACGCCATTCGATTCTACGTCAAAAAATCTTCAAATATGCATACCCAAAAGTTCACGTTTTGTAAACTTTTCTCTTAGCAAAATGCATTTTAAAAATGAGGTTTTTCAAAAATCTCAGAAAAAGAGGGGGGTGCCACGGGCGCGGGGGTGGACCAAATGTCACCAAACTTTGGATTCTTTGTTTTTGGGGCAAAAAAAACCCCCATGCCAAATATGAGCAGAATTGGTGAAGGTCGATGTTGGACGCGTGGTCACTTGGGAAGGAATGACCCTTATTTAAAAAAAGCTTAAAAACTCAAATTATTCATACTGAAAATAGATCGCTGCAAATATTTTAAAAATATTAAAAAATGTATCAAAAACCTCAAAAAAAAAAAAAATGCAAGGATCATTGCAATTTGAATGTTTTTTTTTATAAAAAAAATATTTCAAGGTATTTAATTGCAATCGTCAAAAACAATATCTATACAATTTTAAACAAACAAATATTAACAGAAAGTCAAATAAACACATTTTTGAGTGTTATCTTTGTTTTCTATTCTTAAAATCAAGATATATGAATCATATTTGCAACACTAGTTCTTTTATGTATTTACTTTAACATTCCAACTCCCAAGGCTCAAAAAAAGTTGGAACGGTAATTTCAACTTACTGGTTCTCGGGAATAATTAAACCAATCAAGACCATTATTTTTTCTAGTGAAATAAAGATTTGTTCAAATTGAGTTCTGCAAAATTTAAGGATTATCTGGACACTTTTACAAGTCACTGGAAACAAGAATCGTCCCGATTGGTTGAGTTATACCCGAGAACCAGCGAGTTAAGTAACCATTCCAACTTTTTAGGGAGGCTTGGGCGTCCGTGTAAGTTGGACATGCGTTGGGCGTTCCAGTGTTAAAAGAACCCAATCATAAGAAAATTAAAAAAAAATTGTTTACTTTTTCAACTTTTATCAAATACAAGCCTTACCCGACAAACTTCGTTCTGCCTTTTTTCGTTTGTTGACGTTTTTTGCTTTTTTGCTTATTCAGCCTCCTGTGATCAAAATTTGATTTTACGTAACTTTCTCCATACAATTTGCCGATGCTCCGGAATCGGTTCCAGAGTGGCCAAAGTGTCAATTAATTAGCGTATAAACCTTCCTTGGGCTTATACGAACCCAACGCAACAAAGAGCACCTCGATCCGACGCTCCGTATTGAACTGATTCGCGTTCGAACAAAACCGTCGAAATTTTTTATATATATAGATTTGTTCCGGCCCGCCACTGCTTCAGAAAAATCAGATCTGGCCCGCAGGGCCAAAAGGTTGGGCACCCCTGATTTAATCAAACATTGGCTAATCTAGTTTGAGCTGGCGGCCTTAAATATTTAAAAAAAACTAAAATATCAGGCTTGACATATCGATGTCGCCACGAACTAAGGATTGTCTAGTGTAGATTGCGCTTCCCTACTGCACATATTTTCTCTCAAAACACAACATGGAAAATAAACGCAAAAGTCGCTGTCCTTTGTAATAATTACTTGAACCTTGTGGTTTTCCGTAAAAGTTACATATTTTTTAAAAATTTATTTCTCATTGAAAATCGGTGAGTGACATTCTAGGGGTTCTTCCATCTGTCACGCGGAATCGTTCATATTGTTAAATATTTAACAAAAACAACACAAGAATTTCTATATCACAAAGGACAACATTAATCAAACTCATTTTTGAGTGCTGTAACAACACTGCTAGTGTCTCAGCAGGCGTTCACTTCCGATGGAGACGGATGGTGTGACAAGAAGATGAACGTGTAAGGGATGTGTAAGTGTACGCTACTGCAAGCTAGTTCCGGCAGGCTGTTGTTCCCTCCCCCCTCCCACCACCGCCCCACGGCCCTTTCATTTCCGGTGAATTTCTGCAATTTCCACGTCACAGATGGAGGACTTTTTTCGATTGTTGCGCCCCACTGCCCGGGCCGAAATTTGCTGCGAGCTGCGGACCACCGTCAGGTACACCGGCCGGTACAGCGGGGCCAGGTCGCGGTGCTCGTTGTCGCTGACGTTGCAGCCGTCGTACACCTCGCCCAGCAGGAATTCCGGCCCGATGTAGATGCCACCCTCCACGTGGTCGACGGCGGGTTCTGGGGGGAAGAGAAGGAGGAAAAAAGTGAGATTAATCGAGATTAATCAGTTTTGGTTTATGAAATTTTGTATTATTTTGTCAACTGTATTTGTTTTGAATTTCTAAATTGGTTTTATTTTTGCTGATTTTGCAATATGATTTTGCAGGTCATATGAGTTCTAAAAATCATCATCATCACCCACGTCAACGAAATGAACATCGGACACCACCGCCGTTGCTGGACAGTTCCACGAAATATGTGAAATTTCGTTCAAATGCAACAATGTAAACCACATTTACGGAGAAACAGGTCGTTGAAAATCTCGGGTGCCGGTTAGTCGACATCACCCAGTCAAATCAATCCGAATTCTGAAACGGAATCTAATTAGAATCGTATACAAATTCCGTTTCAAACGCAACAACCGGTTCGAACACGGAACCGGTTGTTGCGTTTGAAACGGAATTTGTATACGATTCTAATTAGATTCCGTTTCAGAATTCGGATTGAGTTAACTGGGCAAGAGTGGCATAGGGTGACAGGGAAAAAAGTATTTAAAAGCATTCGACGAAACAATGATAAATTGAGGAACATTGGACAATAACACCAAGAACTTAATAATTTCCAGCATTCAAATGAAAAATTTAAAAGACAAACTTTTCAAACAGTTTTTCAACATATTTCATGATTGCAGATTCTGAAAAAAGTACACTTTTCCCAATTTTTTTTGTCACCCATGTATGTGCATGTAGCTTTCCTAAGGATTGCTACGGGTCCGTGATTACTACCGAGAAGTGCCATCCACTGCCCGGGGACGGAAGGCACGTGAGTTGGATTGCTGACTTCTCGTGGGTTTGGCATTCTCTAACATGTCGGAGCGCTCTAGTCTCGTCGTGTGATTTTGGAGTTTTGTTTGTTTGCCAATTTGGAGGCTAAACATTTGCAATTCGTGGTACGTGATGAATTTTTGCTTCAGGTGGGTGGGGAACAATTTCCGCGGAACGCTTTCTATAATTTCATGTTTTATTCACACTTGTCACCTTATCGCCAGCAGGTGTGTTTAGTCAGTCACAATACTTACCATATCCTATGCGCGGTTGAAGATTACTGTTCGGTATTCGGAACGGGACGGTGCCGATTGTGATGGGGAAGTTGATGTGCAAATCGTCTCCGGATTTCTCAAATTCCAAGTATGCCTGTGGAGAGCAGACAACAATGAATATGAGAACAAACACCATGCGCCTCCACCAAATGTCACATTTATCCTACACCGAACCACCCACCGTAAGCGTGTAGTAAATCTGCACCAGCCGACTGACGCCCATCAACGTCGTGGGCACCGTCGGGATGCGTAGGCTGGCGCAGGTGTCCTGGTGGTCCCGGGGCGGAACCGGATCGCCCTTGGACTCCAGCACAAGGTGTTGGACCTCTTTCGTCACGCCGAGCACGCCCCGCTCGACGAAGAATTCACAAAATTGCACCAGCCGGACACGCAGCTTGACGGTCTCCTCGCC